>NW_025208514.1:1367-6489 GCF_004010195.1 Chiloscyllium plagiosum | reverse complement strand
AGGTTGTACAGGACATTGGTGAGACCTCTTCTGGAATACTGTGTCCAGTCTGGTCACCTTGCCCGCTCATTCCATAGGCACACCACCTTCTGGGTGAAAAAGCTGCCCCTTTAGTCACTTTTAAATTTTTCCCCACTAACCTTAAAACTATGTCCTCTAGTTTTGGACTCGCAAACCCTTAGAAAATACCTTGACTATTCACTTTGATATTATTGACATTGATATTATTAAGCTGGAGAGGGTTCAAAAGAGATTAACCTGGATGTTGCTGGGAAAGGAGGGGCTGAGCTATAAGGAGAGGCTGGATTGGCTGGGACTCGTTTTACTGGAGAGTAAGATTAAGGGGTAACTTTGCAGAGGTTTGTAAAATCATGAGGCGTACAGATAAGCCGAAGGGCTGAAGTATTTTACCTATAGTGGGGGGTTCAAGACTGAGGGATATTTTAAGGTGCGAGGAAAAAGATTTACAAAAGGAATGAGAGGTAACAATTTTAGACGGAAGCTGGTTTGTGTGTGCAATGAACTTCCAGAGGAAGTGGTGAAAGCAGGGACAGTTACAACGTTTAAAGGACATTTAGATCAGTACATGGATAAGACATCAGTTTGGATGGTACTGTGAGCAGCTGCCCTCTCCCTCCCCCTCTCTGAATGAATCCCTGTTGCTTTTCACCCTCTGCCAATGCTTGTGCATAGGCATGTGGAGGCCAGCAGAGGGTGGCATTGCATCACTTTAAGCACCACAGAGACAGCCAGACCTGCCCCACACAGAGACACAGGTACACACACGGGAATGGTTAGGACACGGCGGGAAGCTCATCTGGTAATATAAACTAAACATAAATAAATACTCAATTCACCTCGTAAACTGTTAAAATATGAGTGACAGAGAACTCTCAAATTCCACTGTTTAAATAAAAACATCAATTTATTTTTTAACACTGTAAGAGAACATTTTCCATCAAGTATTCACAACTCTGAGTCCCCCCCTTCTCTGAACTGCTTATTACCCGACTCCAGCTCTAAAGCAATATACTGTTTCTGGGTCTGCCATTCTCTCATATCTCAGGTGCTTGCAAGCTCTCAGTTCAGAACAGCATTCACCCTCACTTAAATGTACAGTACACACTTTCAACTTCATCACATTAATACCTTGATGTCAATAAAGATAAGTGGAGCCATTCCGGATTTCCCTCGCTCTATGGTTTGTCAATATTTCATCTACTCCGTCTGGTTTGTATCAGGACTTATGTTGCTCCATTGACAGTATGTCATAATTCGACTCTGTCCGTGGGAATATATCAGTATTTCACTGGCTCACATTCGTGTGTGTGGGGCAAGGGATTTCAGTTGTTTCATGGGGACTGTGATGCTATGACAATCTCAGTGTTTGTAGATGGCACCGAACCTGGAGGAATTGTAAAATCTATGGAGGATAGTGTGGAACTCTATCAGGACAATCACGCGTTAGTGTCGTGTTCAGGTGTATGGCAGCTGGGGATCACTGCAGAGCAGTGTGAGGTGATGCATTTTGGTAGGAAGGACATTGCAAGACAATATAAAACAGGCTGTACCAACATAAAGAGGGTGCAGGAGCAGAGAGTCCTGGTTTTATATGAGCACCGATTATTAAAGATGTCAGGACAAGTGAGGAGAGCAGTAACTATCACAGATTAGTTTCAGTATCTGAGCTGTTTACAGGGGGAGGTGAAGGAGGGAGTCTCGGTGCTCCCTTCCTGGGAGGTGGTGGTGACGCTGTGTTGTGACCTCACCCTCCTGCCCATCGAGACCGTGGGGATTCCATTTGTACCAGCTCGGCACAAAAGGGAGATGGCATCAGGGCCACGGCTTCTAAGTTGCGCCGGGGGGAAACGGAGCGGCCAGTGGGTTTAAAGTGAGAATTGCCCTTCACTGAACATTGCTCCTTCGGTTAGATTACTTACAGTGTGGAAGCAGGCCTTTCGGCCCAATAAGTACACACCGACCCGTCAAAGCGTAACCCACCCATTCATTTACCCCTTTACCTAACCCTACGGGCAATTTAGCATGGCCAATTCACCTGACCTGCACATCATTTGGACTGTGGGAGGAAACCCACGCAGACACGGGGAGAATGTGTAAACTTCACACAGTCAGTCGACTGAGGTGGGAATTGAACCCGCTAACCACTGTGCCACCGTGCCACTCCTTACTCGTTTGGTGGGATGTGGATGTTTCAGAATCTCCACACGAGGCGTCCCAGTCCTCTCCGGCTCGTACCAAGATCCTCCCCACATGGCGGGGGGAGGGGGGTGAAAGAATGGATATCGGGTGCTCCACCACCCAGCTTGGCCCTTTCTGTCCTATTGCAGGCTGTTTCTCCTGGAATGGGAGAAAGGAGGGAGGGAGTGAGGGTAGGGATGTGTGCCCCTAGTGTTAGTGCTGGTGTTGGTGGGGGGTATGGTGAGATGTGCGGAGGTTGGCAGTCCACACTGTTGTAATTGATGCTTGTCCTATATTGCTGGACATTTCTTCAGACCGCAGTTACTGCATTGAGCTGGGTGGTGAGCTCAGACTATGCTCAGTGGGTCTGGTAGCGTGGCCCACTCTGGGAAGAGAATGGACCCCCTCTGTACTAACCCATTCACCAGGGCTGCCGTGTCTCTGTTGACAAACCGTTGTGCAATTGCCCGTTATCTGCGATGCTCAGGGTAAACTGCGGGGCAGCTTCAGACGGAGAAAGCTCAACCGTGTGCCCGTTGGCCTTTGGAGTTGGCAACAGTGCCAGGGATCACAGAATATCTGGGGTCATGCAGGTGTTCGTGAGTACATCAAACCATGAAGGAAAATCGAGCTGGCATTGAATTAGAGGAAGCCAAGTGGTGAGTTCGATGAGATATCACCAGGAAGTTAGGTCAGTCTCATACAGACAATCCGTCTGTCATACTCAGTGAAAATGTCAATGTGACAAATTATTGTTCGATGCAGCCCAATGTGCCGAAGACTCTGCTGACACTACCCCCAGTTACAAAGCTGCCAAACAAGTGCTCATGCAATACTCTCCATCATCTGAACTCACACCAATATCCCATTCACCCATCATTCCTGGAAACACTGGCTTATGTTGCACAATACCGTTGAAATATCTTCATTTCAGCATTCTGAATCCTGGGAATACATTCTTCCATGACATTGTCTCTCAATCTCGCTCTCTCTGTCTATTCCCCAACCCCCTCCGATTTGTTGATACTTAAACTAATTCGCCCGCCATGTCTCCCTGGAGTGATTTTCACAATCGCAGCACCCTGTGTCATGGCACAATAGAGGTATGGAGCTGTAAGTGGGTGGGAGCTGTACATCCTGTTACTTCCAGCATGGGTTGCAAATTTCCCCACGCTGGGCAGTGATCAAACACAGTGTTACTGAACAATGCACTGGGATGATGGGACACAGTTCCACACCCTGGTCGCATATCTCATCTGGGTTTATAGATCAATGCACTACTGTAGTCTACATATCATTCCACTCTGGATAGATTGTGGTTGCATTGCACAGTACACCAGCGCGGTCTGCACAGCGCTCCCTGCTGAACACATATCTCATCTGGGCTAATAGGTCAATGCACTGCTGAGGTCTGCACAGTGTTCTTCTCTGGACTGATTGCAGGGTTGTGTTCAGCTGTACAGTAGCCTGGTCTGTGCAGTGCTCCATGCTGAACAGATATCTCCTCTGGGTTTATAGTCTGGTCTGGTTCGCTGAGGTGGATTGAGAATGTGATATAACTAATCCTTTCAATTGATATGGCAATGGCTGTATTTTTGTTCTCATTCATGTGATTGGACCCTCCAATTTCTGACTTCTCCAGCCTGTCCCATTCTTCAGACTGTCTCCACCGTTCGGCAGCATGTTGTTGATGAGTAATTTTCCAGTTTCGAAGTGAATATCTGTCCTGTCTATTTCCCTGGTCATTGGCATTGCTCACCCTGGAGCATCGGGATTCACGTAATAAACCTCAGTCAGGTCACTCCTCAGAAACAACTCTTCCGGGAACATAGCCCCAGCCCATTCATAATCTCCGTGTAGCTCAACATCACTCGCCACCACCGCCCCATCCAATACTGTCAATATACCTGGAACTCTTTTCTGCACGCTTTCAAGTCTAACATTAACGTTCCTACAGCAGTGAGAACAAAATTAAAGGCAGTATTACAGAAATGGTTGAACATAGCGTGTATGCAAAAGTGAATATTGCGGGTGCAGGAGGTTAGAGTCGAGAGTGTTGTGCTAGAAAAGCACATCAGGTCAGGCATCATCCGAGGAGCAGAAGAACCGATGTTTTGGACGAAAGAGCGATTCCTGATTAATTCATTTTTCCCGAAACGTCGAATTTTCTTCCTGCTCGGATGCTGCCTGACCCGCTGTGTTTTTCCAGGACCACACTCTTAACCCAGTGTAAATCCCAGATGGCCTCCTTCTTCAAAGACAGCAAGTTCCCTTCCCACATGGTCGACGATGCCCTCCAGAGCATCCCATCCACTTCCCGTACCTCTGCCTTCAACATGCACCCATCCAAACTCAACACGAAAAGAACATCCTGTTCCTCACCTTTCATCCCACCAAATCTCCAGATACAATGCATTACCCTCTCCCATTTGCGCCACCTACAAACAGGCCCCACAACCAGTGATATATTTCCCTCCCCACCCCGATTTGCTTTCCATAAAGAACATTCCCGGCGTGACTCCTTTGGCCGGTCCACGCCACCCAACAACCCAACCTCCACTCCTGGCATGTTCCCCTTCCACTACAAGAATTGGAAATGCTGCACCCTCACCTCCGTCCGAGACCCCAAAGAATCGTTCCACATTCTTAGGAGTTTTACCTGCACTTCCACACACGTTGCCTACACTATCCGTTGCTTTTGATGTCTCCTCTACACTGGGGAGACCGGACGCCAATGTGCGGAAAACTTCAGAGAAGATCTCTGGGACAACCGCACCAACCAACCCCACCACCCTGTGGCTGAAAACCTCTCAACTCCCCCTCCCACTCTGCCGAGGACATGCAGGTCCTGGGCCTCTATCACTAAACCCTAACCACCCGACACCTGGAGAAAGAATGCCTCACATTCTGCCTTGGGACATTG
>NW_025208514.1:0-1305 GCF_004010195.1 Chiloscyllium plagiosum | reverse complement strand
CCCATCCTACCTGTCAAACCTCCTTCCCATCTATCTGCCCCACTCTCCTCTCCGACATATCATCTTCAACCCTTCCTTCATCTAGCTATCACATTATCAGCTACCTTCCCCAACCTCATCCCCATTCCATTTATCTCTCAGTTCCCTTGGGCCACCAGCCTCACTCCTGATGAAGGGTCTACACAAGAAATGTCAATGTTCCTCTGATGCTGCCTGACCTGCTGTGCTTTTCCAGCACCACATTCTCGACTCTGACCTCTAGCATCTGCAATTCTCACTTTCTCTCTTGTGTTAATGTATCCAGAAATTTCCCCACCAGACATCTTATGAAGCTGCTCTGTTATTCTATCCCTGGGACATATACAGCCCCGCAGTGCTTCCATATACAAGGAAAAAAAAAGAATATTTATAGTCCGTCCGTTAGTAACCCTCATCCATTCCATCTGGACTGAGTAAATATTCCCTTTTATTACGATATGAAATGTTATGTAAGGAAGGGGTTAATTGAGCCTCTTTATTCAGTGACTGTGATTAATGTCAGTTTCCATAGATTCTAATTATCCCAGTGGAGAGTTCCCATTTTTTAATGATAAATGGGCACCGTTCAATGTGTTAACCCATAGTATGAGCGGGAGCATCATCGACAGCACTAACAGGGATAAGCAGCTCCAGATGGAGAAGGGGAGGAGAGATCATTACCTGTGAACATTAGACTGGAATGTTCCAGCAATGGACAGGGGTTTATGCGATGATGTTTCATCCCTTTCGATATATTATGATTGCTTGTCTTTATCATGGTGGACCTATTATGCTCTTCGCATTATTCAATATTTTTTATTATCCTTTCCTGTCTATCGTTGGTGTCCCTGGTAGGTCTCACCGTCCAGCTATGTTTTCTTTTCTAGAAACCAGTTATGACTGCGTTACTGTTCTTTCATATAGTCTTCACTTCTTGTGACTATTATTGTTCATGTTGGGACTCTGAATCCAGATATTGACTCCACAGACCACTACTAACTGCATCAGTGAACTTGTTCAATTACTGTCTCCCTCTTTGCTTCTGGCAGTGTTACTTATGCGTCTTTGTGTTGACCTACACAGTTTCAAATGTGAACCATTGTCTCACTGCCCTCGTTATTTAAATATTTGAAGTGTGGAGGTCATTGCCCTCTATTATGTTTGCAAACTCCGTTTCCTTCCTGGGACTCCATCCCATCCGTGGCCAATATCTTTTTTTTAAAATTCATTTCTGGGACTTGGGAATCTCTGGCTGGCAAGGGATAGCCCTTTCCTATTTGTCCTTGA
>NW_025208513.1:13615-14792 GCF_004010195.1 Chiloscyllium plagiosum | reverse complement strand
GTGTGTGTGTTGGGGGGTGGGGTGTATAGTGTGCCTGTGTGAGACAGCTGTGAAATGCAGGTTGTGTAAAACAGGTTCCAAACTTTAGCAAATTAGTCCAGAAGACCATTCAATGAAAAATGATGGCTGAGAGAGCTTACTCCCCGTTTTGATCCCTTCATATTTAAAACATTAAAATGGGTTTTTGATGTCTCTGGGGGATAATGTGTTGGGTTTCGGAAAATGGGAAGCCTTCAGAAATGAGATAATAAGGACCCAGTGAAAGTATGTTGCTATCAGGGTGAAAGGAAAGGCTGGTAGGTATAGGGAATGCTGGATGACGAAGGAAATTGAGGGTTAGGTTAAGAAAATGAAGGAAGCATATGTCAAGTATAGATAGGATAGATCGAGTGAATCCTTAGAGTATAAAGGCAGTAGGAGTATACTTAAGAGGGAAATCAGGAGGGCAAAAAGGGGACATGAGACAGCTTTGGCAAATAGAATTATGGAATATCCAACGGGTTTTTACAAATATATTAAGGACCAAAGGGTAACTAGGGAGAGAATCGGCCCCCTCAAAGATCAGCAAGGCAGCCTTTGTGTGGAGCCACAGAAAATGGGGGAGATACTAAATGAATATTTTGCATCAGTATTTACTGTGGAAAAGGATATGGAAGATATAGACTGTAGGCAAATAGATGGTGACATCTTGCAAAATATCCAGATTACAGAGGAGGAAGTGCTGGATGTCTTGAAATGGGCAAAGGTGGATAAATCCCCAGGACCTAATCAGGTGTACCTGAGAACTCTGTGGGAAGCCAGAGAAGTGATTGCCGGGCCTCTTGCTGAGATATTTGTCTCATCGATAGTCACAGGTGAGGTGCCAGAAGACTGGAGGTTGGCAAACGTGGTGCCACTGTTTAAGAAGGGTGGTAAAGACAAGACAGGGAACTGTAGACCGGTGAGCCTGACCTTGGGCAAGTTGTTGGCGGGAATCCTGAGGGACAGGATGTACATGTATTTGGAAAGGCAGAGACTGATTAGGGATAGTCGACGTGGCTTTGTGTGTGGGAAATCATGTCTCACAAACTTGATTGAGTTTTTTGAGGAAGTAACAAAGAGGATTGATGAGGACAGAGCAGTAGATGTGATCTATATGGATGTCAGTAAGGCGTTCAACAAGGTTCCCCATGGGAGA
>NW_025208513.1:2784-13244 GCF_004010195.1 Chiloscyllium plagiosum | reverse complement strand
TCTCCTTCCTATCGGAAAGATGTTGTGAAACTTGAAAGGGTCCAGAAAAGATTTACAAGGTTGTTGCCAGGGTTGGAGGGTTTGAGCTATAAGGAGGGGCTGAACAGCCTGTGGCCGTTTTCCCTGGAGCGTCGGAGGCTGAGGGGTGACGTTATAGAGGTTTACAAAATTATGAGGGGCATGGATAGGATAAATAGACAAAGTCTTTTCCCTGGGGTCGGGGAGTCCAGAACTAGAAGGCATAGGTTTAGGGTGAGAGGGGAAAGATATAAAAGAGACCTAAGGGGCAACCTTTTCATGCAGAGGGTGGCACGTGTATGGAATGAGGTGCCAGAGGATGTGGTGGAGGCTGGTACAATTACAACATTTAAGAGGCATTTGGATGGGTATATGAATAGGACGGGTTTGGCGGGATATGGGCCGGGTGCTGGCTGGTGGGACTACATTGGGTTGGGATATCTGGTCGGCATGGACGGGTTGGACCGAAGGGTCTGTTTCCATGCTGTACATCTCTATGATTCTATATTGTCATGTGATTTTTTTGAAAGACTTGCAACAATCTATGAGAATTGATTTGAGGGAAAACGTGATTGCATCAGTGATGCAGATTAAAGGGCTTTGTAAAAATCAACAACGATAACCTTGTGATGCTTGAACATTTTATTAAGCTGGCAAAATGCAGCTCCAGAAATGACTGCAAGATGATTCTCATTAAGACTGTGAGGGTACTCTGAAATTACTCCAAATGGTACCATGTGTAAGAGTTAGTTCAGTTTTGATTGTGTCTGCATTATTTTAATCTAAGGCATAAGGACAAATCTCCATTTGAGGATGTTACTGATAAATAGCAATCATTCTGCAAGGCTGTCCAGGTGGAGAAGCAGGAGGAGCATTCTCCTGAGGGTTGGCATCGTTTGTGGTTCTTGTTAACATTTACCAACAAACAGGGTGGTTCGCAGTGGTGGGTTCCGCTACTGGATCCAGTGGTGAAGAGATGTCCCTTTTTGATGCAGCTACTGATTTCACATGAAGCAGGTTATAGGCAGAAGTGATAATTACATCAGTTAGGGATCCAAATTGAATCCTGTTCCTGAAAATCAGGAAATAAATATTAATGACCAATTAATTGTTCAGCGTCACTTTATGCAACTGGAAAGCAAGGACTCGAGTGGATATATGAATGAATTGTAAATGAAAATTAAGTTGGGGAAAAGGAACCCACGTCAATAACCAGTGGTGTTCCACATGGATCATTGCTGGTACCTCTATCGTTTGTAAGTTAAGTTCTTTATGATAAATGCTTTGAATGAAAATATTGGTGATCTAATTAGAAAGTTTGCAGATCACTCAAAAATTGGTGGAATTGTAGATAGTGAGGAAGGATATCAACAGTTGCAGCAGGATATCGATTCAGCTGGGTGGAGAGACGATGTGTGGATTTAATTCCATCTGAGTGTGAGGGAGGTCAAGGGCAAGAGGAAAGTATCTAGTAAATGGCTGGAACTTTAAGAGCATTGACATACACAGAGGGACCTTGGGATCTAAGTTCATAGCTCCCTGAAAGGGCAGTTGACAAGTCAAGTTGCTTCTGTATAAGATTTTGGCCAGGCAACATCTGGAGTACTGTGTGGATTTCTGGTTGCCGCACTATAAGAAGGATGCGGAAGCTGGTGTCGAGAAAGAATTAGTTCCCTGCCCACAAATTGCAGTTTAGTGAGCATTCAAGGAGGCCCAACAATTAGGGTGGCAAATTGCACAACTGCCTTTATTACAGGAGAGTTGAAAATCTGTGTCTAACCGCCTGCTGTGCATATTCAAGGTTTCTAAAGTTGCTCACCAGAAGTCCATCCCGGTTCCCTACCAGAAGAGGGAAGGACCTGTTGTAAGCCACAGGCCAGAGAACATGAAGGGATCCAACAGGACAAAATGGGGAATCACAGGGGTGGGTAGGTGCGGGGTGAGTGAGGTCAACACATCCAGGAGGGAAAGGGGTTCCCAGGATGGTGAGGGTAGAGTCACACCACAATGCCTTGCGGTCTGTTTCATAAGGGGGTCTTTCTATGACTTTTTCTGATGGCAGAATGGTGGGGAGGTGGGAGCGTGAGGGAGCAGATTGCAGTGATAACTGTGGTGTATCCCAGGGAGAAAGCTAATCCCAGAGGGGCTGGGTTGAAGCACAAACATGTTCAGGAAGGCCAGTTACCTCATCCCTCACTTCCCCCTCCGGGCCGCATTGTATTTTTAAAAAAATGTCAAACTGCCCCACCTTTCAACCAGTAAATAATCTGTGAATAAAAGTATTTACCATTTACCAGTCAGCTGTGGAAGAAATAGATAGGTGTTAGCAAGGTTTACAGAGTAGCAAGTGAAAACCTACATTTTCAGTGTACTTTGAGGTAGTAACCCATTCCTACTGCACAAAACCTCTTTATGGAGTTTGCACATTCTCCCCGTGTCTGCGTAGATTTCCCCCAGTTGCTCCGGATTCCTCCCACAATCCAATCCAAAAATGTGCAGGTCAGATGGATTGGTCATACTACATTGCATAGTGTTAGGTGCATTAGTCAGGGTAAATATAGGAGAATGGGTCTGGGTGGGTTACTCTTTGGAGGGTCGGTGTGGACTTATTGGGCCAAATGGCCTGTTTCCATACTGTAGAGAATCTAATCTAAAAACCCATATTCATACAAACTCCTTGAAACATCTGTACATTTACTGGCTCTACCTCGTTCCAATTGACAAATTTGAGAGCAGATGGTGTATGACCTGTCTTTGTTTTTGTTTTTGAGAGATGCAAGCATAACTGGCAAGGCCACAGTGTGTTTCCCATCATTAATTGCCCCTTGGGAAAGTGGTGTTGACCTGCCTCCTTGAATCCCCACAGTCTGTATAGTATAGAGCGATTGGGAAGTGGTTCTGGGATTTTCACTGGCGACAGTGGCAGACCATTGATAGAGTTTGAATTCAGATGGCATGTGGCTTAGAGGGGAACTTGTCAATGGAAATGTTCCGATATGGTTTGTCCTTTGTATTTAACGGGTGACAGATTTAACGGGTGAGATGTATGCTCACATGCCTCTGCAATGCATGGAGTGAGTGAAGGGAAGGATCAGGTACACATCCAACGGACTACGTTGTCCTGGATGGGGGTTGAGCTTCCTGAGTGTTGTTGGAACTGCACTCACCCAGACGGGTGGGGAATATTCCATCACATTCTCGACTTGTAGATAATTGTCAGGCTTTAGGAAGTCAGTTGGTGAGTTACTGACTACAGGATTCCTAGACTCTTGTAATCACAGTGTTTAAGTTTCTGACCCAATTCAGTTTCCGGTCAGTGGTAACCACATATCAATATGCCTTTGTCTGCTATTTAATGCACCTTTTAAGCCGTTAATTCTAGAAAGGAAATTTGGTTAAGTATGACAAGGATGTAGGAATTTATATCCTCATGAAATTGGAAATTTGGATAAATGTGCATTGTGGTCTGGTTAATTGTGTAGAACCAGGGGAGAACATTTTCCTGATGGAACATGAATGGCAGATTCTGTTCCTGAAAGGACATTATCTCATCTGGAAGACAGGAAGCCCAGCAGTCCCTCAGAACTGCGCTGGGAGGGTCACTCTTAATTTTATGACCAAAACTGTGAAGCAGACATTCAGACTGACTTCAGTGATAAGTGACGCAGAGTGTCTGCATTAGGGTTTCTGAAAATTAAACACACACAGATTGAATAATAAATTGTCAAAATTAAAATATTTACACCATGTTTTCCTGAGAGAAAACAGAATTGTGTTAGTATTGTCTACAGAGAATCAACGCATTTAAATTTTCTTCACCATCACTTCAGGAACTGACACATTGAGTATGACAAGGATTTGGGTTTGGTGTGGGGCTTTCAAACATTGAGTGAACATCACAGTTCAGACTTATGTAAGTGATAATGCTTCGATATGACTGAATGTGTCGCAGGGCAGTCTGATCTGTCATTGATAACCAGTAATGTTTGTATAGGACCAGGAGAGAACATTAACCAGACAGAGTACTGATGGCAGATTTTCTTCCCCAACCCATGCTCAAAATGCATGTAACTTGGGCTTCAGACTGACCTCAATGATAGGTGACACAGACTGTCGGCTTAAGTGTTTCTGAATCTTAAACATGCAAAAATTCGGTAATAATTTCACAGAAATAAAATATTTACCATCATAGGATCCTGTGGGAGAGCGAGAAAACAGATATGTGTTAGTATCATCTGTAGACAATCAAGCGGGAAATTCACATTTTGCTTATAATGGGTTCTGGAACTTAAACATTGGGTTTGACTGGGGTGCGAGATTGGTATGGGCTTTTCAAACGCTGAGGAGAGGACATTCACCAAAGTACTGACGGCAGGTTCCCCACCTGAAGGACATTATCTCATTGAGAAGACAGGAACCCAAACAATGTAGCACTCCCTCAGTACTGCACTGGGAGGGTCACTCTTAATTTTATGACTAAGGCTGTGAAGCAGGACGTGTAACCTGGGCTTTCAGACTGACCTCAGTGAGAAGTGACACAGTTTCAGCATGTGTGTTTTTTGAAGATTAAACATGCAAAGATTCATGGATAATTTCACAGAAGTAAAATATTTACCATAATAGTGTCCTGTGGGGGTGGGGAGAGAAAATAGATATCTGTTAGTATCATCTGCAGAGAATCAAGAGGGTGATTAACATTTTGGTAAAAACAATGACTGCAGATGCTGGAAACTAGATTCTGGATCAGTGGTGCTGGAAGAGCACAGCAGTTCAGGCAGCATCCGAGGAGCAGTAAAATCGACGTTTCGGGCAAAAGCCCTTCATCAGGAATAAAGGCAGAGAGCCCGAAGCGTGGAGAGATAAGCTAGAGGAGGGTGGGCGTGGGGAGAAAGTAGCATAGAGTACAATGGGTGAGTGGGGGAGGGGATGAAGGTGGTAGGTCAGGAAGGAGGGTGGAGTGGATAAGTGGAAAAGAAGATAGGTAGGTAGGACAAGTCAGCACTCCCTCAGTACTGTTCTGGGAGGGTCACTCTCAATCTTATTGCTCTCAAGGAACTTCAGTCAATGAAGATCTCCCTCAGAGGTGTGATCGCTGCCCACTGAATCAGAGACTGGTGCCAATTCAGATCCCTTGGCAGGGAACTGCTATCAACACTGCGGTGTTTGATGGAGTGGCCATGTCCCTCCTCAGTGACAGAGTTTGAGATTAGAGTAAGTTTGTGCTGCAAGATGACGAGAGACAGTCAGAGGAATGCATTCTGTGACCAGAACCAACCAGAGAGAATTGACACATTTCTTAATTTTGAACTAAGCAGGAACCAGCCAGTGAGCAGCGAGATATTGGGCTCTGTGTTTAGGGAATATGAACAGTTCCACTCAGTGTATCTGTATTTGTGTTTCTGATGGTGTCACATGTAAAGATTCAATAAAAAGGGTAACTAGGGACAGAATAGGGTTCCTCAAAGATCACCAAGGCAGCCTATGTGTGAAATCATAGGAGGTGGGGGAGATATTAAATGAGTATTTTGCATCAGTGTTTACTGTGGAAGATGTAGAATGTATGCAAATAGATGGTGACTGGAAAATGTTGATATCACAGAGATGCTGGATGTCTTAAAACACATAAAGGTGGATAAATCCCCAGGTCCCGATATTATGTGGCCTGGAACTCTGTGGGATGGTGGGGAAGTGTTGGCCGAGACCCTTGCTGAAATATTTATGTCACCTATAGTCATGGGTGAGTGACCATCACCACATAAGCACTGAGTGACCATCACCATTCAGACCCAAGTCAGTGATAATGCTTCATTGTGACTGATTGGTTTGCTGGACAGCCTGAAAGGTCATTGTGATCCAGTAACATTGTGCAGGACCAGGAGAGTACTCTCACCAGACAGAGTATGGATGGCAGGCTCCCTTCCCTAAAGGACATTATCTCATCTGGAAGGGAGGAAACCCAACAATTCAGCACTCCCTCAGTACTACACTGGGAGGGTCACTCAGGATTTTATAACCAAGGCTGTATGACCTGCGCCTTCAGGCTGACCTCAGTGAAGTGACAAGGAGTGTTCAGCTTAAGTGTTTCTGAAGATTAAACATGCAAAGAGTTGATAATTTGACAGAACTGAAATATTTACCATCCTTGGTTCCTGCCAGAGAGCGTGAAAATAGGTATGTGTTAGTATTATCTGCAGAGACTCAAGGGGAATTCACATCATACCCACAGTGCATTCAGGAACTGAAACAGTGAATGTGACAGGGGTTCGAGATTGGTGTGAGCCTTTCCAACAGTAAGTGAACATCACTATTCAAACTGACTTCAATGCAGAGTGATGAAATTCATTTTTATGGAGATTTAAATATTTATTATAATGTCCTGTTGGAGAGAGAGGAATAACAGAATTGTGTTCATATTGTCTGCAGAGAAGCAAAAGGGAGATTTGCATTTTCCCCACAGTCTGATCAGGAACGGAAACATTGATGTTGGGAACTCCATGCTGTAAGATGAATGTATTCTGTCACTAATATCATCCGGAGAAAAGTTACAACTTTCACAATGTTGGGAACACACAGATTTGTGTTAGTATTTACTAAAGCGAATGAAGGCATCCATCAATTTTATCCCCAGAATTCATTCAGGAACTGAAACATTGAGTATGACAGGGGTTTGAGATTGGTGTGGAGCTTTCAAACTTGATCAGGTCCTGGGGATTTATCCATCTTTAGGTGTTTTAAGACATCCAGAACCTCCTCCTCTGTTATACGGATTTTTTCCAAGATGTCACCATCTATTTCCATACATTCTATATCTTCCATGTTCTTCTCCATAGTAAACAATGATGGAAAATCCGCCTCTTCGTGTAGTTCCATACATAGGCTGCTTTGGTGATCTTTGAAGGCCCCTATTCTCTCATTAGTTACCCTTTTTATTGAATCTTGGCATGTTACACTTTCAGAAACACAAATACAGATACACTAAGTGAAACTGTTCACATTCCCTAAACACAGAGCCCAGTATCTTGCTGCTTACTGACTGATTCCCACTTAGTTCCTAACTGAGAAAGATGTCAATTCTCTCAGGTTGGTTTTGGTGATGGAATGCATTTGTCTGTCTCTCGCCATTTCACAGCACGAAATTTATTTAAACTCAAACTCTGTCACTGAGGAGGGGCATGGCCACTCCACCAAACATCACAGTGTTGATAGCTGTTCCCTGCCAAGGGATCTCTGAACTGGCACCAGTCTCTGGTTCAGAGAGTGATCTTCATTGACTGAAGCCCCCGCTCAGGAACTGATAACCCAATAGTCCTGGCTAAGGGCCCTGGTGTAGAACAGAGTGACTGTGACTTTAATGGTTATTAGAACAATGTGTGATCTCGGAGATCAATGACTAAGATCCTATGGCCACTATTTTGAAGAGGAGCAGCTGGAGTTTGCCCTGGGCTGCTGCAATATTTATCTCTCACACAATGACCCACTGACATTGGATTTCTGCTCATTCCATCAACGGCGATTTTAAAACAAACCATTTTGTGGGATGGGGGTGTGGTTGGTTGGTCAGCAGTTATGGTTTGTCCTGAGCTACCCTTGAGAAGGTGCTGGTGAGATGCCTTCTTGAACTGCTGCAGTCCACTTGTTGAAGGTTGACCCAAAATGCCATTGGGGAGGAAATTCCAGAAATTTGACCCAGCGACAGTGAAGGAACAATAATATATTTCCAAGATAGGATGGTGGTTAGCTCAGAGTGGAACTTGAAGGTGGTGGTGTTCCCATGTATCTGCTGCCCTTGTCCTTCTGGATGGAAGTGTCCGTGGGTTTGGAAGGTGCAGCCTGAGGATCTTGGGTGAATTGCTGCAGTGCATCTTGTAGATGGTACACACTGCTGCTACTGAGCGTCGGTGTGGGAGGGAGGGTTTTTTTGTGGATGTGGTGCCAATCATGCAGAGGCTGCTTTTTCCTGGGCGGTCTCAAGCTTTTTGAGTGTTGTTGTCATTTCCTGTGGTGACATCATTTCCGATAGTGGTGTCATTTCCTGTTCTTTTTCTCACGGGGTGGTGGTTGGAATCCAAGTCAATGTATTTGTTGATAGAATTCCAGTTGGTATGCCATGATTCGAGGAATTCTCATGCGTATCTCTGTTGACTTGTCTGAGGATGGATGTGTTGTCCCAGTTGAAGTGGTGAACTTCCTTATCTTATGTAAGGATACCAGTGAGAGAGGGTCATGTCGTTTTGCTAGTTGACGTTCATGTATCCTGTGGCTAATTTTCTGCCTGTCCAATGCAGTGTTTGTTACAGTTCTTGCACAGTATTTTGTAAATGACATTAGTTTTGCTTATTGTCTGTACAGTCACATTAGCAGTTGAAATTATTTTCCTCTGGGTTTGTATTCTATCTGGTCGGCATGGACGGGTTGGACTGAAGGGTCTGTTTCCATGCTGTACATCTCTATGACCAGACCAGACACTGTGTAAGACAGCAGATGCTGATATCTGGTGGACAAGGTTTTGTTCTGGAGCCTTTCAAGAGTAACCATGAACTAAACGTTAAATGTCATGCTTTTCCAGTCAATACAGTGATGAGTAAAGATTAGGCACTATTGTAATTTAGGAAACTACAGCTGCCAATTTACAAGAAGAATTTGCCGCTCCCCTAGCCAAGATTTTCCAATGCAGTTACAACACTGGTATCTATCTCAGAATGTGCAAAATTGCTCATATATGCCCTGTACATAAAAAGCAGGACAAATCCAACCCAGCCAATTACTGCCCCAGCAGTCTACTCTCGATTATCAAGAAAGTGATGGAAGGGGTCATCAACAGCGCTACCAAGCAACATTGCTCAGCAATAACCTGCTCAGTGATGCCCAGTTTAGGTTCCACCAGGGGGCACTCAGCTTCTGACCTCATTACAGCCTTGGATCAAACATGGAGAAGAGAGCTGAATTCCAAAGGTGAGGTGAGAGTGACATCAAGGCTGCATTCAACCGAGTGTGGCTTCAAGGAGCCCTAGCAAAGCTGGAATCAATGGGTATCAGGGGGTAAAGTCTCCGCTGGTTAGAGTCATACTTCACACATAAGAAGATGGTCATGGTTGTTGGAGGTCAGTCATCTAAAGGAGTTCTTCAGGGTAGTGTCCTGGACCCAACCATCTTCAGCTGCTTCATCAATGACCTTCCCTCCACCATAAGGTCAGAAGTGGGGATGTTCGCTGATGATTGCACAATGTTTAGCACAATTCGTCACTCCTGAGATACTGAAGCAGTCCGTGTCCAAATGCAACAAGATCTGGACAATATCCAGGCTAGGGCTGACAAGTGGCAATTAACATTTGCTCCACACAAATGCCAGTCTATGAACATCATCAAGAAGAGACAATCAAACCCCAGTCCCTTCATATTCAATGGTACTACCATCACTTAATGTCCCCACTATCAACATCCTGGGAGTTATCATTGATCAGAAACTCTACTGGACTCGCCACACAAAGGCAGTGGCTACAAGAGAAGGTCAGAGGCTGGGAATCCTGCTGCAAGTAACTCCTCTCCTGACTCCCCAAAGCCTGTCCCACCGTCAACAAGGTACAAGTCAGGAGAGAACATTCACTCGACAGAGAACTAACGGTAGGTTCCCCGCATGAAGGACATTGTCTCATCAAGAAGACAGGAACCCAAACAATGTAGCACCCCCTCAGTACTGTGCTGGGAGGGTCACTCTCAATCTGATTACCCTCAAAAGAGCCAGGGCTTTAGTCAATGAAGATCTCCCTCAGCTGCCCACTGAATAAAAGAGTGGTGCCAATTCAGAGATACCTTGGCAGGGAACATCTATCAACACTGCAGTGTTTGATGGAGAGGCCATGCCCCTCCTCAGTAACAGAGTTTGAGATTGGAGGAAGTTTGTGCTGCGAGATGATGAGAGACAGTCAGAGGAATGTATTCCATGACCAAAACCAACCAGAGAGAATTGACATCTTTCTCCATTATAAACTAAGCAGGAATCAGCCAGTGTGCTGCAAGATATTGGGCTCTGTATTTAGGGAATGTGAACAGTTTCACTCAGTGTTTGTTCATTTGTGTTTCTGATAATGTCGCATTCCAAGATTCAATAAAAAGCAAAACTTGGAAGAGAATCGGGCACCTCAAAGGTCACCAAGGCAGCCTATGTGTGGAACTGTAGGAGGTGGGGGAGATACTAAACGAGTATTTTGCATCAGTGTTTACTGTGGAGAAGGACATGGAGGACATAGAATGTAACAAAATAGATGGTGACATCTTGAAAATATCCATGTTACAGAAGGAGGTGCTGGATGTCTTAAAACACATAAAGGTGGATAAATCCCCAGGATCTGATAGTGTGTACCCGAGAACTCTGTGGGAAGCTAGGGATGTGATTGCTGGGCCCCTTGCTGAA
Source organism: Chiloscyllium plagiosum (assembly GCF_004010195.1). Lineage (NCBI taxonomy): Eukaryota > Metazoa > Chordata > Chondrichthyes > Orectolobiformes > Hemiscylliidae > Chiloscyllium > Chiloscyllium plagiosum. Next base: position 2,815 of record NW_025208513.1, on the reverse strand, counting down.
ATATTTGTATCAACTGTAGTCACGGGTGAGT
>NW_025208513.1:0-913 GCF_004010195.1 Chiloscyllium plagiosum | reverse complement strand
CCTAACCCTGACCCTGACCCTAACCCTAACCCTAACCCTGAACCTGACCCTAACCCTGAACCTAACCCTGACCCTGACCCTAACCCTAACCCTAATCCTATCCCTAACCCTAACCCTAACCCTAACCATAACACTAAACCTAGCCCTAACCCTATCACTTTGGCCTGAAGTCTCATCTGTTAAAATATAAACCAAAGGCTTCTCAAAACCCTTTTCATCCCCGTACTAAACCGGTCTCATCGTAAGCCTGACCTGCTTTATTATCCATCTGAAAAAAATCAAGGACAGGGTATGCTTGAGAGCAGGAACAACTTTTTGAAAAAAAGGGACCAGATTTATGACAACAGCAAAGATGACTGGGAGGCATGAGGCAGGATGTGAGGTGGAGCTGGTGGTACAAGGCTCAGTGTCGGTGTTCATGGGTCAGCCTTCACTGCACACTGTTTACACTGACTCAAACACCACCCCTGGCCAATTCACCTCAATGACCCTGTTCCTCTTGGTGTGAGGTCCCCAGAGTGTGTATTAATATGATTAAGGGAGGCCAAGAGGTTGAACACATCCTCTTTACCCTGTCAGTTTAGACAGTTGGAAACAATCATGTTGAAGCCAATGCAAAAGGAGATTGTCTTTTTTTCTGTCCATTTTCAGTGGAGAATGTTCAGCTGTGAACTGTTTTTGCAAAAGTGGAGGTTGATTGCAATTCTCACTGAGCAACATTGATACAGAAAACACATTTCGGAGTTAGTGACCACGTGGTTACAGGACTGCACAAATAGGTAAGAGCCGATCCCCCTGATTCTCTGCTGTCACCGTTCATTCATTTCACACCCACAGCAAATTCATCATTGTGCTCCGATAGTTGTAGTGTAATTGTGTTTTTTTTTCCTGGTGGATTAGGAATTCTACTTTG
>NW_025208512.1:13453-14789 GCF_004010195.1 Chiloscyllium plagiosum | reverse complement strand
AATAGGTTAATAAAATGGAAGGCTAAATATTAGATTGAGAGGGGGGAGAGAACGAGGCAAAGTTGAGAGTAAGAGTCACAGAGAAAGAGAAACAGAGAGAGAGAGAGGAAGGGGTTTGTTAAAGAAGATGTCGTGACCGGCGATTGAGAGGAGTGAAAATGGGGAGAAATAGCAGTGGAGGCTAAAAGAGAGATGGATGGAGGCAGAGTGAAGGAGACAATGAGCAACAGTAAGGCACTTATAGCTACAGAGAGAGAGAGAGAGAAATGGTGACTGTGAGCGAGATACAGGCAGATGGAAATGTTGAGAGAAAGAGAGGATAAGCAGGCACACACAGAGGGAGGGAGAGAGACAGTCAGTCAGACATAGAGATAGACACCGACATTCTTTATCTCTCCATTCCACAGAATGTTTGTGGGCTTGGTAGAGGATTCATGTCAGTGATGTGCCATGTTTCTGTTTCCTCTTTGATTGATGAATCATTCCCAAACCGGTTGCTTTCTGACAATCTCAATAAATTCCCTTAAAATGGGCTCAGATTCTCAATATTATCAATTGGGTATAAATGAACTCAACAAAATCAACGCAGCCACGTTTTGCGCATGTTGGGAGACGAGTGAGCGTTGATCTGTCTTTTATTTGTAAATACAGACCAGTCCATAATGTAAACCAAACTTTATTCCTCCGACAAAATTTGTACCTCCCGCTGACACAGAAAGGCAGTCAACATCATCAAAGACCCCGGCCCATCCTGATGATGATATCTTCCAACTTCTTACCACAGCAGAAGATACAAATGTTTAAACATACGTTCCAGCAAATTCAACAACAGCTTCTTACCCCGCTGGCCCGAGACTTCTGAATAGACCTCTGAAATCTCAAATTTAATATCGGCCTCGCTCTTTGTGCACTGTCTCTGCGGCTGTATTCCACACTCTGTGCTGCTGCCCTCATGCAATGTTTGAGGTGTAATCGACTTGTGCTGCACGCGAAATAAGTATTTTCACTTTACCTAGATACATGTGGCTATAGTAATAAATCGAAAGGAAAGAGATCAATCTGAGACTGGTAGAGTTGAGAACAAAATCGAGTCAAACAGTCAAGGCAGGCAGGGCCAAGGTAGGACTAATAAATTAAACTGCTTTTATTTCAATGTGTGTGTGTGGGAGGGGGGCTTAACAGGGAAGGCAGATGAACTCAGGGCATGGTTTGGAACATGGCACTGGGATATCATAGCACTTACAGAAACAAGGATCAGAGATGGACAGGACTGGCAGTTCAATGCTCCAGGATACAAATGCTACAGGAAGGATAGGAAGGGAGGCAGGAGAGGAGG
>NW_025208512.1:9364-13338 GCF_004010195.1 Chiloscyllium plagiosum | reverse complement strand
CTAGATCTAAAAGTTGAAGTTCTAAATTGGAGAAAGGACAATTTCGACGGTATTAGGCAAGAACTTTCAAAAGTTGATTGGGGGCAAATGGTCGCAGGTAAAGGGATGACTGGGAAATGGGAAGCCTTCAGAAACGATATAACGAGAACCCAGAGAAAGCGTATTCCTGTTAGTGTGAAAGGAAAGGCTGGTAGGGAAAGGGAATGATGGATGACTAAAGAAATTGAGGCTTTGTTGAAGAAAAAGAAGGAAGCATATGTCAGGTATAGACAGGATAGATCGAGTTAATCCTTGGATGAGGATAAAGGCAGTCGGAATATACTTAAGAGGGAAATCGCGAGGGCAAAAAGGGGACATGAGGTAGCTTTGGCAAATACAATTAAGGACAATCCAAATGGTTTTTACAAATGCATTAAGGACAAATGGATAACTAGGGAGACAATAGGCCCTGTGGAATATCAGCATGGCGACCTTTGTGTGGAGCCGCAGAAAATGAGGGACATATTAAACGAGTATTCTGCTTCCGTATGTACTGTGGAAAAGGACATGAAATATATAGAATGTAGGGAAATAGATGGCAACATCTTGAAAAATGTCCATATTACAAAGGAGGAAGTGTTGGATGTCTTGGAATGCATGAAGGTGGAAAACCCCCCCAGGACCTATAACTCTGTGGGAAGCTGGGGAAGTGATTGCTGGGCTTCTTGCTGAGATGCTTGTACCATCGCTCGTCACAGGTGAGGTGCCGGATGACTTGAGGTTGGCTAACGCGGTGCCTCTGTTTAAGGAGGGTGATAAGGGCAAGCCCGGAAACTGTAGACGAGTGAAATTGACGTCGGTGGTGGGAAAGTTGTTGGAGGGAATCCAGAGGGACAGGATGTACATGTATTTGGAAAGGCAGAGACTGATTAGGGATAGTCAACATGTCTTTGTGCGTGGGAAATCGTAATTCACAAACTTGATTGAATTTTTTGAAGAAGTAACAAAGAGGATTGATGAGGTCAGAGCTGTAGCTGTGATCTATATGGACTTCAGTAAGGGAGACCGGTGAGCAAGGTAAGATCTCACAGAATACCGGGAGAACTGGCCATTTAGATACAGAACTGGCTCAAAGGTAGAAGACAGAGGGTGGTGATGAAGGGTTGTTTGTTCTGACTGGAGTCCAGTTATCAGTGGAGTGCCACTAGGTTCAGTGCTGGGGTCCACTACCTTTTGTCAATTATGTAAATAATTCGGATGTGAGCATAAGTGGTATAGTTAATAAGTTTGCAGATGACACCAAAATTGGAGGTTTAGTGTACAGCGTAGATGGTTATCTCAGATTAAAAGAGGATCTTGATCAGATGGGCCAGTGGACGAAGAGGTAGTAGATGGAGTTTAATTCTGATAAATGATAAATGAGGTGCTACATATTGATAAAGCAAATCTTAGCAGGACTTATACACTTAATGGGAAGGTCCTAGGGAGTGTTGCTGAACAAAGACACCTTGGAGTGCAGGTTCATAGCTCCTTGAAAGTGGAGTCACAGCTGGATAGGATAGTTAAGAAGGCGTTTGGTATGCTTTCCTTTATTGGTGAGAGTACTGAGTACAGGAGTTGGGAGGTCATGTTGCGGCTATACAGGACATTGGTTAGACCACTGTTGGAATATTGTGTGCAATTCTGGTCTCCTCCCTATCGGAAAGATGTTGTGAAACTTGAAAGGGTTCAGAAAAGATTTACAAGGATGTTGCCAGGGTTGGAGGATTTGAGCGATAGGGAGAGGCTTAACAGGATGGGGCCTTTTTCCCTGGTGCGTCAGAGGCTGAGGGATGACCTTATAGAAGTTTACAAAATAATGAGGGGCATGGATGGGATAAATAGACAAAGTATTTTCATTTGGGTGGGGGAGTGCAGAACTGGATGGCATAGCTTTATGGTGAGATGGTAAAGGTATAAAAGAGACCTATGGGACAACTTTATCACACAGAGGGTGGTACGTATGTGGAATAGGCTGCCAGAGGAAGTGGTGGAGTCTGGTACAATCACAACATTTAAGAGGCATCTGGATGGGTATATGAATAGGAAGGGTTTGGAGGGATATGGGCTGGTTTCTGGCAGATGGGACTAGAATAGGTTGTGATATGTGGTCTGCATGGATGGATTGGACAGAATGGTCCGTTTCCATGCTGTACATCTCGATGACTCTAAATCAAAATCAAATGCATGTTGGTCTGTGTGACGACACGGGGAAATGCTACTGTTTAATTTAAAACCAGCAACACAGGGAGGATTTATCCCATACAGTAATCTGCAAAACTTCGAGTGGCCAAGAATTATTTAAAGTAAAAATCAACAACTTTATTTCTTATAGTACAACTGAGAATAATTTTTTCACAACTCAATACACGACCTTACTCTAACATATCTTTTACCTTCCCTTCTATAATACTATTCTGATGAAACTCCCAACTCAGATTTACAAAACAGCACTTAGATTAGATTAGATTACATTACATCACAGTGTGGAAACAGGCTCTTTGGCCCAAGAAGTCCACACCGACCCGCCGAAGCGCAACCCACCCATACCCCTACATTTACCCCTTACCTAACACTGTGGGCAATTTAGCATGGCCAATTCACCTGACTTGCACATCTTTGGACTGTGGGAGGAAACCAGAGCACCCGGAGGAAGCCCACGCAGACACGGGGAGAACGTCAGTCAGTCGCCTGAGGCGGGAATTGAACCCGGGTCTCAGGCGCTGTGAGGCAGCAGTGCTAACCACTGTGTCATCGTGCCGCCCACTTCTCATCTCGAAACCTGGCAGATTTTTTTTTTCTATTTGGATATTCCTATGTCTTTTTTCTTAGGGATTTCTACGTCACAGGTTACTGATCGAAAAGGGACTCCTACGAGAGCTTTTTTCAGGAGGTCTGTTTACCCGCTGATGTTTGGCAGTTCTCCTCCCAACTGTTCAATTTCTCCCTGGTCTTATACTCCCAAAGCATCAGGTTATGTCATTGGTTTTTTAGATTGGAGCAAGGTTCGAGATTATCAATATACTCAATTCAAACTTGATTGGAATTTGGTGTTTCTGGGATATAATTTAAACTGACTGGCCTAATTTGATACTGTTTTTTGACGTTTCCAGGCAACCAGCTACTCCAGCAGCTGAAGCACATGTTACATCGTGTCTTATTGAGAACACTTGGTGCTGTGACTGCTCGCTTTAAACTCTCTTCAAAACTATAGTTCACCCACATCTTCAGAACAATCCTTCCCCCCTACTGAAGAAAAAAGTGGACCATCAGAATGAAAAGATGGCTTCATTTTTTTTCTCTACATTTTAAGCACATTACGATGACATAGATAACCTTAATATGTGTTCACCTTAACATCTTCCCATGTACCTGTATATATAACATGGAATAAAGATAAATCTCATCTCAACTCTATCATTTAAATCTTAATAACGCATCTGTGATTACATTCATCTGACCCGCAGCATGCACAATTTTAAAATTAAATGTCTGTAACATAAGACTCGAATGAAATAGTCTCATGTTCTTATCTTGAAAACTTTCTAAGAATGTAAGCGGATTTCGTTCATTGTACTCACCTGTCTCCGAACTATTGCTCATGACATGCACATTAAAATGCTGTAAGGCCAGTACCAAACCCAATAGTTCCTTTCTGATTGTGAAGTATTTCTTCGGGTGTATATTGATCTTCTTAGAAAAGTAACCAACTGGCAGTTCCATCCCACCCTCACCTTCCTGTCGGAGTACAGCTCCAACTCCAATGGTACGAGCATTGATGGCGACTTTAAACAGGTTTGAAACGTTTGGTGTAGCTAAAACTGGTTTGGTGGCTAATATTAATTTCAAATGTTCGAATGCTTCCTGGCATGGTACTGTCCACGGAAATTCGGCGCTCTTCTTCAGAAGGTCAGTTAACAGTGCCACTACGCCACCGAAGTTTGGAACAAATTTCC
>NW_025208512.1:0-5886 GCF_004010195.1 Chiloscyllium plagiosum | reverse complement strand
GACCAGCACTGTGTCCCTCTTTACCGCCATGGAAACACCTGAGGCCTTTCACCTCCTTTCCAACCTCTTGGGCTTATTTTTTTAACCTATGGTAAACACTTTCCAGTGCTCCCTACACTTGGTTTAGTTAATGTAGGATCTCCCCATTCTCCCTACTTCCTTCTCTCACAGGGCGAGAGAAGCTTGTCATGCACCAACATGCATTAATCTGCTAACTCTGCTGTCCTCTCACTTCCTGAACTTTCTGTTCCGCCACTTGAATTCTTACCATCTCTGGAAGCGAGTGTTTAAACTCCTCCAGTGGAGTAATCTCTCTAGATCCTCAAAGGTCCTCTCAATTTTCAAAGCACGCGCCCATCGATAAAATGACTATGTTTAATTCTTTCGCCCTCAACATAGGTCTGGCCTTCTTTGTGTTTCTGAACCGCTGCCTTTGTGCTTCTGGTACCAATTTATAAGTACTAAAAATAGCCTGTTTAACCTCTTGATCCCCTCATCTGACAGAGTGGCAAATACCTCACTAGTTCTGCCTACCAGTTTAGTCTAAACTAGCATTACCCGTAAATCCTCAGACCAATCCATTTGCCCATCCAATTTTTCAACATCTTTCTCATTTAAATGTGACAGGGTTTTGACATCTATAGATGTATCACCACCTTCTCTTTTAATCTCCATTCTGTTAATTTGACTTTGCTGACTAAGTTGCAACTTTTCAAGCTCAAATTCTCTCTTTTTGCCTCTCTTGTCTCTTTCTTTCTCTCTCCCTTTCTTCTCTGTCTCTCTCTTTGCTCAGCTAAGAACCTTCTCTCTCTCTCTTTCCTCTCGCTGTCCCTCTTACCTCTCTCTTTCTCTCTTTCATCTCCCTCTCTTTCCTTTGACTCCCTTCATTTTTTTTTCTAACTCCATTTTCCTCAGTTGTAATTTAAGATTTTCTCCCTTCCTGCACTTGTTTGCTCACACCAAAGTGTTTGAGTAAAGCCTTTACAATTTCAGTTTCACTTTAGTCCTTGGTTAAACCCAAATCTAACTTATTTGCTAATTCTAAAGTACAGCATTTTTTTCTTTCCTTCTAAACTTTCTTGGCAAATTTGAGAATCATCTTCAAATCTCAGAACCTCTTTTAGCAATTTTAAGAGCCGAAATTAAACAAGTTGCCTCACCTACATTTTATTAAAAGATCTAGGACACTAACCTGCAAGCTGTTACATCTGCTAGGATTTTCTGTACCCCCAAATCTATTCATACCTGTCTAAACCAGTTCAGATCACGGATCCGAACTCAGAAACGAATACAACATGAGCTAAACCCTCCTGTTTAATTTAAAACCAGCAACACAGAAAATATTTATCCTGTGCGGCAATCTGTAAATATTCGAGTGGCTCGTAAACTATTTAAAGTAAAAATTAACAACTATATTTCTTAAAGTATAACAGAGAATACTCAACTCACAATTATGTACAAGCCCTTATTTGAAACTATCGTTTCCTTTCCCCTCTATAATGCTAGTCTGATAATACCCCCAATTAAGATTTATAAAACAATACTTCTTGTCTCAAAACCCGGCCGCTTTCAGATCTTCTTTTTGGATCTTCCTGTGTCTTTTTTTCTTCTTCGTAGTGATTTTTGCTTCACAGGTTACTGATCGAAAAGGTACTTTTAAGGGAGCTATTTTTTAGGTCAGCTGTTTACATCCTGGTAGATTGGCAGTTCGCCTCCCAACTGTTCATTTTTCCCCAGTCTTATGCCCCAGAACATCGGATTGTGTCATTGGCTTTTACGAATATCCGTATACTTATTTCACACTTGGTTGGAATTTGGTATTTTGGGGGTATAATTTAAACTGATTGTCCTAATTTCAATTTTATTTTGTTGTTGTTTCCATGCAACCAGATACTCCAGTAGCTGCAGCGTCATATTGTATCTGATTACGAACACTTGGGCTTTCACTGCTGGCTTACAAGGTACAGATTAGATTCCCTATGGTATGGAAACTGGCCCTCTGGCCCAAAACGTCCACACACCAACCCTCAGAATAGCAACTCACCCCGACCCATTCCCCCACCGTACCTGGCCAATTCACCCGATCTACACATCTTTGAACTGTGGGAGGAAACCAGACCAGCTGCAGGAAACCTACGCAGACACCGGGAGAATGAGCAAGCTCCACACAGACAGTCACCCGAGGCGAGAAGCGAACACGGGTCCCTGGCACTGTGAGACAGCCGTGCTAACCACTGAGCCACCGTGCCACCCACCGTTCACCCACACCTTCATAGCATTTGCTTGCCTTCCTTTTGTGTGAATGGGGCTTACAACAAAGGTTATTCTTTTCATAGCAGTGGCATGAATCACTTATCAGACAAGGTGCAGTTAAATTACAATTGAAAGTCAAGGGTAACATTATCTCTCAATATTAAAATCCAGACTGTTGTGAGGGGGATTCAGTGATGGCGAAACCATTGAACATCAAGGGGGCGATGGTTAAATTCTCTCCGAGTGGTAACCCCTATGTTGTTGAAAATGGGCATTTAGTGATGGTAACTTCAAGGTGGGATTCTCTCTCAGTGGGAAACCCCAGAATATTGATCGTGGATGGGTGTCAGTGGTGGTAACGTCACGGGGGTGTTGGTTAGATTCTCTTTCAACGGAACCCCAGGGGCATTGATAGTGAGGGATTACCTCGTGGTAATAGGATTAAATGCAATGGACAAAGGAAAAAAAATGTATCAAAAATTGTTTGCGGCCCTGTTAGAGCACAGTTCCAATCACCACATGATTGGAAGAGTTTGAACATAGTGTTGAGAGTGCAGGAGTAGTTGGGGACGCAGCTGTACACAAAACGAAACGCCGCTCAGACCATAGAGACCATAATTGATGTTCTATTGCAATTAACATCAATCCCATTTTTCAAGAACTTGACCTATAATATTGTCAGCCTTTACATCATAATTTTGATAACCACTCTTTCAGAGTGATGCGCACCTTTGCACGATTTCAATCCTACAGGCAACGGACTCCAGATTTTTCACTGTCTGGGTGAGGAATCATTTCCTCATACTCCCCCCCACCCAACCCCTCTAACTTTCTGCCACTTGCCTTAAATTGATTCCCCCTCCAACTGATTCATTGATCCCTCCGTCAAAAGAAAAGAGGCTTTTCTGTCCAACCCACCTATGCCTCTTATATTTCCGTTTCAGGTCAACAGTTGTGTGTGTCAGCCAAAGTTGTGTGTGAGGCGGAACTGTGCAATGGAAACAAATGAGAGGCAGGGGAAAGAGAGAATCCTTCATCACACAATGCGTCAGTAAGAGCAGGGAATGAGCTGATCGTGGAGGAGCTATTTCCAGCCCGGTGTCTGCAATGGGTAGGGGTCAATCGTTCAGATACAAATGTGTTCTACGCTTGCCATAGGATTGAATGCGTCAAAGCCAGCATCCATGTCTCGCCCTGTGTAGACGAATCTAACATTCCAGATAAAGATTGGAAAGCTAAGTGTCATTTGGAATGACCAGCGAAGGGTGTGAACATTGAGAAGCTTGAAGGTGAGAGGGAAGGTGAAGGGAGAGGCCAAACCAACCAAACACGCACGATTCCCGATCACATCCCATTCAGAGGAGGGCAAGAATGTGGGTGCCGCAAGCCTCTGCACACCAATGCTTTGCAGTTCACCGCACTGGAAAGACATTGGAGTCCTCAAGTGGGGAAATGAATCAAAAAGCAGAAAAGGGAACATTCAAAGCCAGCATCCATGTCTCGCCCTGTGTAGACGAATCTAACATTCCAGATAAAGATTGGAAAGCTAAGCGTCATTTGGAATGACCAGCAAAGGGTGTGAACATTGAGAAGCTTGAAGGTGAGAGGGAAGGCGAAGGGAGAGGCCAAACCAACCAAACACGCACGATTCCCAATCACATCCCGTTCAGAGGAGGGCAAGAATGTGGGTGCCGCAAGCCCCTGCACACCAATGCTTTGCAGTTCACCGCACTGGAAAGGCATTGGAGTCCTCAAGTGGGGAAATGAATCAAAAAGCAGAAAAGGGAACATGTCGTTGGACAAACAAAGAGAGACAGGTTGAGACTGCAGAAAGAGAAAATACGCAGAGAGAGAAATGGGGGAGGGAGAGATGGAGACGGAGATCCAGAGACAGAGGAGCACGCACACATACACACACACACACGCGCACAGTCAGAGAAATAGGAATGGTTTGAAGGGATATGGACCGGGTGCTGGCAAGAGTGTTGAGATCGTTTGGGACATCTGGTCATCATGAACGCGTTGGACTGAAGGGTCTGTTTCTGTGCTGTACGTCTCTATGACTGTATACTTCTATGAGGCCCCCAGTCAGCCTCGGATACTATGATGTAAATAATTCAAGTTTGTCCAACCTGTCTTTACACGCCTCATCACATCCTCTGATGCCCCCCCCCCAATCCTGAGGTCACACATCACTGTCAGTGCTGATAGCACTTGCTAGGCATGGCCAAGTATTAACACTTCTCTCCCAAAAGCACATGACTGTTCAGGGAGCATCCCTCTGATGCCCCCCCCCCCCCCCCCCAACCCTGAGGTCACACATCACTGTCAGTGCTGATAGCACTTACTAGGCATGGAGATGTATTAAGCCTTCTCTCCCAAAAGCGCATGACTGTTCAGGGAGCATCCCTGGCTCTGGCCAACCATTATAACTCCCTATCCAAATCCCCCGATGTCATTTGAATTCTAGACGTCCTCCATTACCTCAACAAAGCCACTGCAAACTGGAGGAAGTTGGGAGCGTACAAACACATGGCCTCAACGTTGGAATTCATCAGTTTCCAAATCTCCCCAATATCCACCCCATCCCAGATCTAATCCTCCAACTCGGAACCACCCTCTTGACTTGACCTACCTGTCCATCTTCCTTCCCACCGATGTCCACCACCTTTCAGACTGATGTATCACAATCACTTATCATCTGCATCAACCTCTCCCCATTCTAAGTACCTTACCTCAGTCCCACGCTCCTCCCCCTGTTTACTTCTCAGCCTCCTTCCCCTTCTGCAGTGGTGATGAAAGGCCCTCCCCGAAACGTTGACTCTCCTGCTGCTCGGATGCTGGCTAATCTGCTGTGCTTTGCACAGTGCCACACTCTGTGACTGTCCAGCACCTGCAGTCCTCACTCTCCCCTATTAACCCTTCTCTACTCTCCCGTACGCCTGATACTCGTTATTTATTCTGCCACGAAGCGGAGCTCTATACAATCTTCACGCATCCTACCAAGGGTCACCAAATCGTGGGCCACCTGGAATTTGTGCACTCCAAATGGCACTTATCATGAATGGAATCATGCCCAGGTCAGACTGAATTTGGACGCAGACTGCAACATCACCTGAGAAGTCGTTCGTGGTGGGTGTTCCGACGCTAAGAGTTGAGGAATTAGTGATGGGAACACCATGGAACGTCGATGGGCAATGATTGGGATTTTGACGGGGGAGGGATTCAGTGATGCTAGTGCCATTGAGCAGCATGTGGTAATGGTTAGGTTCTCCATCAATGGTAATCTCCAGGATGTTGACAATGGAGGGATTCAGTGCTTGTGACGCCACTGAACCTCCAGGGGCAATGGTTAGGTATTCTATGAAAGATAATCTCCAGGTTGTTGACAGTGGAGGGATCAGTGATGGTGATGAGTTGGAATGTCAAAGGGCAGTGGTTGGATTCTGTGTCAGTGATAACCCCTGTGAAGTTCCAGAATCTGCGTGGAGGCAGCGTCCTCCTCCAGGATGTGAAGAAACAAGAGGGGGGTGAGTTGGGTAACGGCCTGCTGGCAGTCCATGCTGCCCTGGATTGGGTAGTGCAGTGGAAAGGAATTCGCTGATGGTAACACCATTGAACATCACGGGGGGG
>NW_025208511.1:0-14787 GCF_004010195.1 Chiloscyllium plagiosum | reverse complement strand
GTACAGGACAGAAAAAGATACAAGTTAAAATACTATCTAAATTTTGCGACATCAGGAATTCTTACAGCAATTTAATTGCAGCATCAGACACAGATTGAAAGTCACACTGCACAATCCCCACCAAACACTGAAGGGCAAGTGAAACATAGGGTTAGATGAAGAGTAAATGTCCTTGTACACTATCGCCATCAAACAGTTTCAGGACAGGCACAGAACATCTACACTGTTTCATCTACACTGTTCTCCAAAGAACACCTCAAGGTCAGTGGAAGCATATTGTTAGGTAGAGAGTAAACATCCTTCTCTTTTAAAGTAAAAATAAGTGGGAAAAAATACCTTCCTACTTGCTGTCCACATCAAACACGACATAATAGATGTAGCATGTATATAGTTACAGCTGAAGATATCTCTGCATTAGTTGTTTACAAATTGACAGATCTATTTCAACATGAAATTAAATATTTGCCAAATCATGCGACAGATTGTTTCCATCCTACATTCCCATATATAGCACAAGGTACGAAGGAACTAATCGCCCTCTAATCTTCAAATGAAAGTAAATTTCCTTCGGTATTACTCCTATTAGACACTGGCATGGGATTAGACAGCGTGGGACACACCCGCCATTCTTTTAAACTTAAAGTAAACTTAAATAAAGCACCCTCCATATTGATTGCAAAAAAGTAACGCATTAGGACAGGGACATATTTAGGTAGACAGTTAGGGTCCCTCTGCTCTTTCAAACTTGGAGTAAATTTCCCTGTGCGATTTCTTCATCAAGCAATTTCATAACAGGGACAGCACGGGAATAGATACAGAATAAAGCTCTCTCTGACATCTCTGCCGTCAAATACTGAAAGAATAGTCACACCATTGTGTCAGATACAGAATATAACTCAGTCTGCACTGTCCCCACGACACAGAATAAACCTCCCTCGATAGTGTTCTTATTGAACAGCGTCAGAAAAGGTAGAGCACGTAGCTCGATACAGCAGAATGCTGATTCTGCAAGCTGATCCATTAAACACTGCCATGATAGGCATACCATAGTGTTCGATACAGAGTAAAGGTCACTCTACTCTGGTCCTTTTCAAATACGCGAGACATATTCAGCATCGTAAATCAGACCCAACACTGTCCTCATCAACATTTTTCTGAACAGCTGCAGTGCTGCATCACATACAGAAAAAAAAAACAATCTGCATTGTCATCATCAAACACTGAGGGACAATACAGCATGCGAACTGGGGTGGCACGTTGGCTCAGTGGTTAGCACTGCTGCATCACAGTAGTAGGGACCCAGGTTCAATTCTCTATCGCGGTTGTCTGTCTGTGTGGAGTTTGTGCATTCTCGCTGTGCCTGTCCATGTGCTCCGGTTTATCCCACAATCCAATAATTTGTAGGACAGGTGAATTGGCCATGCTAAATTGACCAGTGTAATGGGCATTTGTCAGTGGTAAATGTAGGGGAATGGGTCTGGGTGGATTACTCTTTGGATGGTCGGTGGGGATTGTTGGGCCGAACGGCTTGTTTCGTTAATGTAAGTAATCTAACTTAGTAGACAGAGAGAGGAGCTCATTATGCATCAAACCCCATTATGTCCTTCACGGAAAGTACAATGCCGTGTTAGGTATAGAGTCGAGCAGCCAGTGACGTCGTGTTTTTCAAACCCAAGGTCATGTTCAGCTTCTACTCTTTCTAACTGGAAGTCAATCATCCGCCACTCTTCTTACGAAAATGTAAACTGCTTTTTTTTAACAGTTTAAAGCTGACAGTACAGATCCGTGCAATGTACCCCCATCAAACACTCCTTGGACAAATGCAGTACGGCGTCAGATACAAATTAAAGCATCCTTGCATTCATCCCCATCAAATATTCCCAATACAGGCCCAATATAAGTTTCGATGCAGATTCAATCTCTATCAACATTGCCATTTGTCAGTCACTTGAAAAGCGCAGCAGGTCAGGCGGCATCAAAGGAACAGGAGAATTGACGTTTCCGGGTTAAGCTTCCTGACCTGCTGCACTTTTCTAGCAACACATTTTTAAGCTCTGATCTCCAGTCCTCACTTTCTCCCATTCGTCAGTCACTCACAGGACAGATAGATTATAGAGATTGTTAGGGGTTGAAGGCCATATTAACATTTTTAGCCCATGGTCAACATCGGGTAATTATTAAATAATCACTTGATCTGTCCACATTAACAGGCGAAGGACAGATTTAGGTACAGATTATTATCTCTTTCTGCATTGTCCTTATGAATACTGAATGAACTCACAAACTGTTAACATTTGCCTGTACCTGTCCTTTGGTTTATTGCTGCTGTTTGCATATTATTTACTTATCTGTGCTATTTAACTCTGTGCTCTGCCTGTATTGCTCGCAAGATAAAGCTTTTCACTGTGCCTCGGTACACGTGACAACAAATACACACCAATTTAGTTCATTCATTGCAAATACTCTCAGAACAGTTTCAGCACGAGATTCGATGTAAATTGAAGCATCATCTCTCCTCTCACATCAAACATTCCCTGTACATGGACAGTCAGACTCAGACACAAATTGATCCTCTCACTACACTGGCTCTTGTCAAATGTACAGGCCATGTGCAAAGTCAGCACAATTTAAAACAATCAGGCTCCACACAGCCGCCGTCTCATACCCCCAGATCCAGGACATCACAGAGCTATACCGCTGGATGCTGCATACTTCCCAGTGCTGGTCAGGTATCTAGTCGATGTTTATTGACCAATGCACTTGCTTGGGCCACACATCTTCCGGTACTAGAAATGTGTCTCGTGCGTGTTTCTCAAAAATGCACTCGTGCGATTGCTGCAGCTCCTGAGATGGTGTAATATCTCGTCTGGTTTTGTTGATTAACACATTCTTGTGCTGTGCAATGCACTTTATATTGGACAGCTATTTGGTTTTTACATCAATGCACTGGTATAATTGCCACAGTGTTCTACTCTGGATAGATTGCCTGTTGTATTTACTAAAACACTTGGCCGATCTGCGCAGGCTTCCGTGGTGAATAATTATTTTATCTGGCTTTCCTAGTATCTGGATTGGCTCTATGAGATGGATTGAGGATATGGTTCTAATTGAGCACTTCAGTTGATGTGGCAATGCCTCTATTTTATTTTCTCAGTCTTATGATTGGACCCTCCACAGTCTAACCCCTTCAGCTAGTCGAATTTCGCTGTCTACCCCATACATTTGCAGTTTGTTATCCATTGAATAGTTGCTCATTGCCCTGTACTGTCCTGTATGCTTTTCTGGCCTTTGGTGTTGAACCCGCTTCCACTGTTAAAGAGAGCTCAAACAACAAAAACAAAACATAGCTTTTTCTTCCTTTCATTTAGTGTTATCCTGCTCATTGCTTCATTTGGTACACAGTGTTGTCAGTAACTTTGACACACTTGTAACTTGTTCTACGCCTACCGACTGAACGCTTGTCTCTCGACTGATGGTGTGTTCTGTAACATGAGGAGAAAGTGAGGTCTGCAGATGCTGGAGATCAGAGCTGAAAATGTATTGCTGGAGAAGCGCAGCAGGTCAGGCAGCATCCAGGGAACAGGAGAATCGACGTTTCGGGCATACGCCCTTCTTCAGGAATGACGAAAGTGACGTTTGGGCATAAGGGCTTATGCCCGAAACGTCGATTCTCCTGTTCCCTGTTCTGTAACATGGTGTGGAAAGGGACCCCTTTAGATTCCAGCCTCCAGCAACTGTGTGGTAGTTGCATCCTCTCCCTGTGTCTCAATAAGGTTTCTACCTAGTGCTCTGGTTTTTTCCTACCGTCCAAAAGATGCAAAAGATAGGTGGATTGGCAATGCTAAATAGCACATCATGTTAATGGGTGTGTAGATGAGCTGAGGTAGGCATGGGAAATTCGGGGCAGCAGATCGGGAAATGGATCTGTGTGGGATGCTCTTTGGAGGCTCTATTGAGCCGTATGTCCTGTTCCATTCTATGGAAAACATGAGATTGCATTCTATGGAAAACATGAGAAAGTGTTATTGATTCGGACAGTCTTCGAACATGGAGTTAAATGCTGTTTGACTTGGTCCTGCTATTGGATTTTCTGATAAAATTGGCAATAATTTCCAGATTGTCGTGCTGAAAACCACTGTGCACATTCGGGAAAAGCAGGGTCTTTCGGTGACCCAATTTGGATGAGTCATAGTGATTGTTCTTGGTTTTTTTGGGTCTGAAAGGTGAATTAAATAGTCTGCTTATGCAAGTTATTCATTTACATTTGTTTGTGACAAGCCAATTCTACATCTCTTCTTGTGGGGAGTGAGCATCCTCATTCAGTTCCAGGTCAACAAGACCATGGAGGCTCACCGGCCTCGAGGCTTTGGTTGTAACAATCCCGAGCAGTCGGTGCCCTTGGTTGTTGAAAATGGATGTTCTCCTCCCACTGCTGAGTAACAGGCTCACATTGCTATGTAGTCTCCTCCTGCTGCTGTGCAATGGAATTGATGAACTGAATTGCTTCCTCGCCTTAGAGCTTCTATTTAGTGAAAGCTTTCCATTTTTATTCTGCAAAACTTCATCAAAACTTGAAGAATGTATTTGATAGCTTTTATCTGTAATTGAGCAAGCAAGCTGAGTGGCTAAGCATGAGAAATATTTGGGAAACTGAATGGCCTCCTCATGTTGCTGTGTAACAGACTAGATCGCCTGGAAAGCTTCCTCCTGCCCTTCTGAAACAGGCTGAAGAGACCAAATAGCATCCTTCTTACTGTGTGTAAGAGACTCGAGAGGCTGAATATCTTCTTCCTGTTCCCCATACTCGGCTCAAGAGGTTGAGTTGGCAGGCTGTGTTCCTGTTTCACATTTTTGGTAGGCTAAATGATTTCCTGTTCCAATATAATTGCACGTAGGCTGAATGCCCTCCTGCAATACCTATGTCACAGGCACGAGAGGCTGAATGACCTTCTCATGCCCATATAATAGACTCGACAGGCTGAATGACCTCTTCCTCTTCCCATTAACAGGCTTAAAGGAACCCACTTTTTCCCGTGTAACACTCTCAATGCGCTGAACGGCCTCCTCTGATTCTTGTGTGACAGACTCAAGACGCTAAACGTAACAGGGTCGATACATATAAATGACACATCAACCCCGCATTATGAATAACCCTTAAATTGTATCAGATGATGCTCCCTTCCTTCTCAGTTACAAAAAAAGTGCAAATAATACAACATACTTGGGCCAAAGGCTCTATCTATCTCCTGTAGATCTCTAAAACGCTAAGATTATGTACTCCAGGTACGGTCTCACTAAGACCTCATGCAGCTGCAGTATCTCTTCCTTATCTTTCCAATATTATCTTATAAATATTTGCCAACAGTCCAACTTTCTGTCTGTTCAGCTGGTGCAGTAATAGGCGACAGTGGGCTGAATTACCTCCTCCTATCCGTCCAGACCAGGCACATGGGGACATAATTGCTTTTTCTAGTCATTGAGCAGCAGTGGCAATCCTCTGAATGATGTCTCAACTTTGTGAAAACAAATATAACATCTCTCTTAAAACTAGGATCAGGATTACACAAAGTCAAAGAACAATAAATATTATTATCTGTCCAAACTTCCAGCAATTGGCTCATATTCCTAATTCCTTTCTTATTCATATAATCGTCTAGATGTATTGTGAAATTTTAAAATTATCCCAGTTGCCATGACTTTCGCTGTCAACTGACTTCATACATGCCCCATCCTCTGCATGATAAAAGTTGTCCCAACGGTTCCTTTTAAATCGTTCCCTTCCAGATCTGGACTTGCCATTCCCAGCAAAAAGACAATGTCTATGGCCCACATCATTGCCCTTCGTGGATTTATAATCGTCTATAGCCACCAAACCTCCAATAAAAACAGCGCCATCCTGTTCAGATTTTCCCAAGAGCACAAACCCTTCAACTCTGGCAATATTCTTTTCTGTACCTTTCCGAATTCCATATCTTTCCTATAGGAAGCAGAGCACAATTCCACACAATGTTACAAAAGTGGCCTAACCAGTGTACTGTACAGTCACTTTATGCAGCTGGTCAATTATTTTATCCTTGTTTTATTTTACAAATAGGTTGGAACATATGCAACCTTGCATATCCCTGGCACTACTCCCATACATAAGGAAGAAAGATGAAAAAACATTGGAGTGTTTATGTTTGGTCGTTCAGCAACACACGTCCATTTACTCCAGACTGAGAAAATGTTCTCATTCATTGTGAGATGAAAAGTGAAGTGATAATTACGTCAGTTGAAAATGTTTGTTCCGTGACTGTGATTAATATCAGTCTCACTGCATTCTAATCATCCCAGTGGGGATTTTCCATATTTTAATAATAAATTGATACCATTCCTCTTGCAACATGTTTGATGTGAGGGATGCCATGGACGTCCCTGCTGAAAACACTTGCAGGAAGTGCACCCATCTCCAGCTCCTCCAAGACCGTGTTAGGGAACTGGAGCTGGAGTTGGATGAACTTAGGATCATTCGGGAGGCAGAAAGGGTCATAGATCGGAGGTTTAGGGGAGTAGTAACTCCAAAGATGGCAGATAGATGGGTGACAGTGAGGGGGACTGGGAGGAAGCAGCCAGTGCAGGGACCCCATGCGGCCGTTCCCCTCAAGAACAAGTATACAGTTTTGGATACTTGTGGGGGGGGACAACTTACCAGGGGTAAGTAACGGGGCCCAGGTCTCTGGCACGGAGCCTGTCCCCGTTACTCAGAAGGGAAGGGTGAAGAAGAGCAGAGCAGTAGTAATTGGGGACTCGATAGTTAGGGGCACAGATAGGCGGTTTTGTGGGAACGAGAGAGACTCACGTTTGGTATGTTGCCTCCCAGGTGCAAGGGTACGTGACGTCTCTGATCGTGTTTTCCGGGTCCTGGAGGGGGAGGGGATTCCAGCCTCCAGCAACTGTGTGGTAGTTGCATCCTCTCCCTGTGTCTCAATAAGGTTTCTGCCTAGTGCTCTGGTTTTTTCCTACCGTCCAAAAGATGCAAAAGATAGGTGGATTGGCAATGCTAAATAGCACATCATGTTAATGGGTGTGTAGATTAGCTGAGGTAGGCATGGGAAATTCGGGGCAGCAGATCGGGAAATGGATCTGTGTGGGATGCTCTTTGGAGGTTCTATTGAGCCGTATGTCTTGTTCCATTCTATGGAAAACATGAGATTGCATTCTATGGAAAACATGAGAAAGTGTTATTGATTCAGACAGTCTTCGAACATGGAGTTAAATGCTGTTTGACTTGGTCCTGCTATTGGATGTTTTGATAAAATTGGCAATAATTTCCAGATTGTCGTGCTGAAAACCACTGTGCACATTCGGGAAAAGCAGGGTCTTTCGGTGACCCAATTTGGATGAGTCATAGTGATTGATATTGAAGTATTTGGGTCTGAAAGGTGAATTAAATAGGCTGCTTATGCAAGTTATTCATTTACATTTGTTTGTGACAAGCCAATTCTACATTTCTTCTTGTGGGGAGTGAGCATCCTCATTCAGTTCCAGGTCAACAAGACCATGGAGGCTCACCGGCCTCGAGACTTTGGTTGTAACAATCCCGAGCAGTCGGTGCCCTTGGTTGTTGAAAATGGATGTTCTCCTCCCACTGCTGAGTAACAGGCTCACATTGCTATGTAGTCTCCTCCTGCTGCTGTGCAATGGAATTGATGAACTGAATTGCTTCCTCGCCTTAGAGCTTCTATTTAGTGAAAGCTTTTCATTTTTTTTCTGCAAAACTTCATCAAAACGTGAAGAATGTATTTGATCGCTTTTATCTGTAATTGAGCAGATATGGAACTGTGTTGCTGGAAAAGCGCAGCAGGTCAGGCAGCATCTAGGGAACAGGAGAATCTATTTAGTGAAAGCTTTCCATTTTTATTCTGCAAAACTTCATCAAAACTTGAAGAATGTATTTGATAGCTTTTATCTGTAATTGAGCAAGCAAGCTGAGTGGCTATGCATGAGAAATATTTGGGAAACTGAATGGCCTCCTCATGTTGCTGTGTAACAGTCTAGATCGCCTGGAAAGCTTCCTCCTGCCCTTCTGAAACAGGCTGAAGAGACCAAATAGCATCCTTCTTACTGTGTGTAAGAGACTCGAGAGGCTGAATATCTTCTTCCTGTTCCCCATACTTGGCTCAAGAGGTTGAGTTGGCAGGCTGTGTTCCTGTTTCACATTTTTGGTAGGCTAAATGATTTCCTGTTCCAATATAATTGCAGGTAGGCTGAATGCCCTCCTGCAATACCTATGTCACAGGCACGAGAGGCTGAATGACCTTCTCATGTGCCCATATAATAGACTCGACAGGCTGAATGACCTCTTCCTCTTCTCATTAACAGGCTTAAAGGAACACACTTTTTCCCGTGTAACACTCTCAATTCGCTGAACGGCCTCCTCTTATTCTTATGTGACAGACTCAAGACGCTAAACGTAACACGGTCGATACATATAAATGACACATCAACCCCCGCATTATGAATAACCCTTAAATTGTATCAGATGATGCTCCCTTCCTTCTCAGTTACAAAAAAAGTGCAAATAATACAACATACTTGGGCCAAAGGCTCTATCTATGACCTGTAGGTCTCTAAAACGCTAAGATTATGTACTCCAGGTACGGTCTCACTAAGACCTCATGCAGCTGCAGTATCTCTTCCTTATCTTTCCAATATTACCTTAATAATATTTGCCAACAGTCCAACTTTCTGTCTGTTCAGCTGGTGCAGTAATAGGCGAAAGTGGGCTGAATTACCTCCTCCTATCCGTCCGTACCAGGCACATGGGGACATAATTGCTTTTTCTAATCATTGAGCAGCAGTTGCAATCCTCTGAATGATGTCTCAACTTTGTGAAAACAAATATAACATCTCTCTTAAAACTAGGATCAGGATTACACAAAGTCAAAGAACAATAAATATTATTATCTGTCCAAACTTCCAGCAATTGGCACATATTCCTAATTCCTTTCTTATTCATATAATCGTCTAGATGTATTGTGAAATTTTAAAATTATCCCAGTTGCCATGACTTCCTCTGTCAACTGACTTCATACATGCCCCATCCTCTGCATGATAAAAGTTGTTCCAACGGTTCCTTTTAAATCGTTCCCTTCCAGATCTGGACTTGCCATTCCCAGCAAAAAGACAATGTCTCTGGCCCACATCATTGCCCTTCGTGGATTTATAATCGTCTATAGCCACCAACCCTCCAATAAAAACAGTGCCATCCTGTTCAGATTCTCCCAAGAGCACAAACCCTTCAACTCTGGCAATATTCTTTTCTGTACCTTTCCGAATTCCACATCTTTCCCATAGGAAGCAGAGCACAATTCCACACAATGTTACAAAAGTGGTCTAACCAGTGTACTGTGCAGTCACTTTATGCAGCTGGTCAATTATTTTATCCTTGTTTTATTTTACAAATAGGTTGGAACATATGCAACCTTGCATATCCTTGGCACTACTCCCATACATAAGGAAGAAAGATGAAAAAACCTTGGAGTGTTTATGTTTGGTCGTTCAGCAACACACGTCCATTTACTCCAGACTGAGAAAATGTTCTCATTTATTGTGATATGAAAAGTGAAGTGATAATTACGTTAGTTGAAAATGTTTGTTCCGTGACTGTGATTAATATCAGTCTCACTGCATTCTAATCATCCCAGTGGGGATTTTCCATATTTTAATAATAAATTGATACCATTCAATGAGTGATCCCACAGTCAGAGTGGGGCCATGACGGACTCCATCAACAGCTGCAGCGAAAGGGAGAGGAGAGTTCAGAATCTGAGAACAAGAAATCTGAATCTACAGAAAATGGATCAAAGTCTGAGAACAATCGATTGCAATAGTCTAACAATTGCCAAAGGTTTATTTGAGGCTGTTTGGTATCTTTCGACATATTATACCCAATGGCCATTATCACAACGGATCAATATTTCACTTCTAATTGTTCAACATTTTTATTATCCTATCCTGGCTATCGTTGGTATCCCTGGTAAGTCTCATTGCCCATTATTATTTCTATTAACCATTTTAAACTGGATTACTTTTTTTTATAAATTTACTTTACACTTGTTACCACTGCTCTTCTTGTTGAAACTTCGAGTCCACTTATTCACTCTACAAACCACTACTAACCACATCTGTTAAATTGTTCTTCCACACTCTCCCTCTTTGCTTCTGACACTATCCCTCGTGGGTCTCTGTGTTGACCGTTAACATTTTATCTTTGAATCATGATTCATTGCATCCCTGCTCTTGTTATTTAAATATTTGTAGCCTGAAGGTCACTATCTTCTGTTTTGGTTGCAAACTCGATTTCCTTCCCAGATTCCATCCCATGCCTCAGCAACATTTGCGGCTGAGATGAGTTCCAGATGTGATGAACCTTTTAACCATGAGCTGATTCCAGAAATCATATCCTGACCATTAATAATTTTAACAAATAACACCTCCAGAATATATTTTACTGGCTTATCCCATCTACTACTTGAACCGGGAGCTATGAAATGCTATCTAAATATCACCAATAACCTGCTGATGACACTCCTAACCTCAAAATTGAAGATGCAATTCTGAGTCAATATTCCACGTAATGTATCCGGACTGACACAAACCTCCCATCCATCCATCATTCCACTGCATACTGAAGCATAATGTTATTGCATTTGGCAAAGCCTTTCTGTTCGAATTCACAAGCACGTCATCACATCTGTCAGTGAAATGCCCCTCAGTCTCGGCTTGGACAAATCCAGACTGCGCTGCACAACATGACTGAATGCAGCAGAATATATCTGACAGCAGATAGGGCGCGTAGAAACGTCACAAGTACAGCAATAGTACCTCTGTAACCTCAAGAGCAGCAGCAGTTTTTGACGCGCAAGATAAACAAAAGAACATATCAAACTAATCAGCTGTTTCTCCAAAATTAGTTAATCAGTCTGGTGGAACATGAAAAGTAGGCTTTAGTCAATGTTATTCAGAGAATCTTGAATTGCGAAGTAGTTATGGTTCCAAAAACCTTTAAATGCTGTAGACCAACAGATTCAAATGAGTTTCAGACAGAAAGGACGATGATTATCCCCTCCCTCATCAAAACAAAAAGGAATGAACATAGCGGTTAGCAGAAATTGGAATGTGGTTTGAAAGAACACACTGAGACACAATTTGTTTGCTAAAACAAAAACATGAGATGTAACCACGTAACATTTTTGGGACTGAACAAAACTCAAGTTCTTGAGAAAAGTAAAAGGTTTCCTGAACTAGTGGGGAAGAATGCATTCATTGACAGTTAAAATGGTGCAAGTGCACCTGGCAAATGCTACTTAAATATAGCATTCTTTGTGGAAACCTCAAAAAGAAAGATAAGGAAGTCTGGGAAAACATTATGAAGGACTGGGGTGCCCACAAGCTTGCATCTAAATGATCAGCGAGTTTGAAATGCATAAGATGATATACCAGAGAGGCAATTGCAGAGGGCTAATTTGGCACCGCTGATCAACAACTCATCAAAGTGACTGCCAAGCAAATATTCATTGACTTAAGCTTTTTTATGTCCATTCGTTGCGAACTGTTAGCTGTCGAGTTGACATGGAACGTCTACGATATAATGTTAATGATTGCATTTCCTCGGCATTTGACTCCATCGATTGTCTCCACCTCAGCTGTATTGGTGGAGGTAGTGGTGCTTTCGACCTCCTGCCTCCTGAAATTGATGATTAGCCCTTTAGTTTCTGTGACACTGAGGTAATGATTGTTATATTTGCATCACATCACAAAGCACACCATTTTGTTCTTCTGTCTCAGTATTATTTGATATGCAGTCTAAAATTAACTTGTCGATGAATGCGGATCCAGGGAATATAATAAGGGGCTGAGTGCATAATGTTGAGAGGCGTCGGCATGGAGGATTATCGTGGAGGAAGTGTTTGTCTCGTTTCACTGTTTATGGTCTGTGGGTCAAGAATTGAGGATTCCAATTGCAGATGGAAGAGCCGCCACCTGGGTCTTAGAGCAAGGACATTGGTTTGGTTACAAGCATTGTGTTGTTAGGCAATTCTGTAGTCCTAATGTCGAAGCCTGATGTAGTTCATATGGATGTTCAGATATTCCAGTGGGTAGTGTAGAGCTAGAAAGATGGTATGTGACTTGAACCTATTGGGTCGGTCGACAAATTGCAAGAGATCAAGTCATGATAGATTTGATATGAGCAAGAAGTAATCTCTTGAAGCTTTTCATAATTATGAAGGTGAGAGCCACAGAATGGAAGTCATTGAGACACGTTGTATTTGTTTTGTGTGATACCCGGATTGTGCTGGCCTTCTTGAAGCAGGTGAGGACTTCAGATTGTGTTTTTCTCTTGTTTCACTGTTTATGGTCCGTGGGTCAAGAACTGAGGATTCCAGTTGCAGATGGAATAGCTACAACCTGGGTCTTAGATCGATGAGAATAGCTTAGTTAGAAACATAGTGGTGTAAGGCGGTTCTGTGGTCACAATGTAGAAGCCTGATGTAGGTCATATGGATGTTCAGATATTCCAGTGAGTAGTGTAGAGCTAGAAAGATGGTATGTAACGTGAACCTATTGGGTCGGTCGACAAATTGCAAGAGATCAAGTCAGGCTGGGAGGCATAATTATGCAGGTGACAGCCACAGTATTGTAGTCATTACGACACGTTGCATTTGTTTTGTGTGATACCTGGGTAATGTTGGCCTCCTTGAAGCAGGTGGGGACTTCAGATTGTAGCAAGTACAGGTTAAAGATGGGAGCGAATACTCCCACCAGCTGATCCATACAGTGACGGAGAATCCTTTTGGGCCAGTCGCTTTCCTTGAGTTCACTCACAAAGAGGCTGGTCGGATATATGTGGTGTTCACTGAGAAAGTAAGTGCATTATAGCTTTCGGGCAGGCGACAAATTTGCAATGACCTGCTGTGTCAACCAAGCAGGCAATGCAATGATTCAGTGGTTAGCACTGCTACCTCATTGAGGCAGGAATCTATGTTCCATTCCAGCTCCGGGCAACTGTCTGCGAGGCCTTTTCGCAATCTGTCTGTGTCTGTGTGGGTTTTCTCTGGGTGCTCCGGTTTTCTCCCACTAATCCAATTATGTGCAGTTTAGGTGAATTAGACATAATAAATTTCCCATACTGTTCATGAACGTAATGGTTAGGTGCATTAGTGAGGGGTTTGTGGAGTGGAATAGCGTCAGGGAATGGATCCAGGTAGGTTACTCTTTGCAGGGTCGGTGTGGACTTGCTAAGCCAAATGGCTTGTTTCCACACTGCTGGGGTTCTCTCATAATATGCGCCCACTGGGAGAAGGGGATGTATGGTGTTAGAATTGTGTTCGGCTTCTTTTGTTTTCGCCATGTTGAAAGCGACAGATGTCCACGCGGTTAACTTGATTCTTAAACGTAGTCCAGTGTTGCGTTTTGGCATCTTTATTGGCCTTGTTTAGGTCGTATCTGGATTTCTTCTGAAGGTGCGAGTCGTCAGCATTGAATAAACACATTTGGCCTTGCGTAGTTCCTGGATCAACCATGGTTTCCGGCTGGTGCATATACTGATTGCCCTCTTTGGCAATCTCTACACATTTGCTGAGGATGGCGGTATATTCCTTCAGATAAGACACTAATGATTGAATATCTGTTTTCCAAAAATTCAAGAGGGTGAGGGGGCAGAGTTGAGAGTGCTGGTCAAGGAGAAAATGCTGCGAAAAACTGAATGGCCTGAAGATGGATTAATTAGCTGTAACAGATAATTTACATCTCAGAGGTCTAAGGAAGATAGCCAAAGAGATAGTGGACACCCTAATGGTGATCTTTCAGGAACATGAGGATGAGAGAGAGTCTGAGGGCAATGAAAGAAATGCTAATGCAACACACGTGTTTCAAAACGGACTAAGGCAAAAGACTGAAAATTATAGACCGTTTAGCCGAACTTCGGTCATGGATTACAGCTTGGAAGCCATCGTGTACGATAAGATTTTACCATTACTAGGCTGTGGATGGTAAAATAGAGCAGAGTCAGTAAAGTTTCGTTCAGAGGCAATGCTGCCTTAAGAATCCGCAAGAATTCTTTGAGGAAGTAAGGAGCAATCAAACAAACGCGGGTCCATGCATGTTAAATACGTGGACATAAAGAAGACCTTTGACAAGATGCTGCACAGGAGACTATAGAGTAGGAAAAATATCTGAACACAGGGTTGGCTGTCTGACAGAAATCTGAGGAGTGAGGAGGAAAAGTACGTTCTCAGCACGGCTGTTGGAGACAGGTGTTGGCCCACAAAGCTCAGGTTCGGGACCAAAATCTTTTACTGTCTGCATTAGCGATCTACATGAAGGAACTGTGCGTTCAGGTTAAGTCTGCAGATGAGACAAAAATAAGTAGAGTGGCAGTTCGTATTGTGGGGTCGGGGATGGTGCAGAAGGATTTGAACAGGATAGGAGAGAAGTGTGAGGTCATGAACTTTTGTAAGAAGAAGAGAGGCATGGACTCGTTTCTAAATACAGAAAAATTTCCGAAGTCTGAAATGCATCGAGACTTGAGTTATTTTCCAGGATTTGTTCGAGGTACACTTGCCGAATAAGTCGTTGTTTAGGTTGATAAATGCAATTATTACATTTAGTTTGAGAGGAATTGCACATAAAAGAAGGGATGTACGTCTGAGGCTGAGTAAGTCTGGTCTGACGACAATTAGAACATTGTGTGCAGTTTTGGGACCCATGCCACAAGAACAATTTGTTGGCACTGGGGCGTCTTCA
>NW_025208510.1:12290-14786 GCF_004010195.1 Chiloscyllium plagiosum | reverse complement strand
CACATTGGATTTGGTGTCTCCACATGAGGCATGTCAGATTTTCAGGTCGCAAGTAGGAGTGCTTTTCACAACTCCCAGACGTTTACATTCCTCGTGGAGAAGGTAGGAATAAACGGTTTGGGAAAGTATGTAATTGGGGGAGGAGGGATTACAATTCTATCAGTCTGCAATTGGGGCTCCTAAATGGGAATAGATATTCACAGGAAAATGCACGACAGAAACGTGAAGGTTGATTCGGAAGCTCCAGCTAATAGCGTTGGATCGTTTTGTGCAATTGCGATGCAGAAGGAATATCAGATTGAAGGAACCTTGTGTGACAAGGATAATGGAACGTCTGGTTATGAGGAAGAAGGAAGTCTACTTAAGGTTGAGCCGGCAAAGTTCAGACAGGGTTTCAGAAGTTTACAAGTACCTGAAGAGTGGACTTAGGAGAGCTAGAAGTGGCAATAAAAAGCATCAGAGCCCAGTATTAAGGGGAACACGAATGCTCTCTACACTTATTTAAGTTACAAGAGGATGGCCATGTGAGTTAGTGCCGATCAAGGCTGGTGGAGGGAACTGGTGCCTGGTCTCAGAAGAAGTCATTTATAAATACTTTGATTCAGTGTTCACGACAGATGGAGCCCTTGACGTTTCTGATGACAACATGAAGTAGACTGATATAATCGAACCGTTGATGTTAGGAAGGAGGTTGTGCTGAATATTTTCAAAAAATCAAGAATACATAAATCCCTTGGGATAACAGAATGCACTCTAGGATATTACAGGTAGCCAGGCAAGAGTTTGCCTCTGGCTATGATCGTTGCGTCATTACAGTGTACTGGGTTCGTGCCACATCATTGGAGTGTGACAAATGTTATTCCTTTGTTCAGGAAAGGATATTCGGATGTTTCTGGGAATTACAGACTAGATAATCTTACATCGTGGATGGGCAATATTTTGTAGAATTTTCTGAGAGACAGGATTTATGATTACTTGAAAACCGTAGTTTCATTATACATAGTCAGTATAGCTTTGTGAGCAGCAAGTCAAACCTCACAAACCTTAGTGAATTCTTTGAGGATTTGGCAACACATGTTAAATAAGATCGAGCAGTAGGTGTGATGGACATGGAATTTCACAAAACGTTTGATAAAGTTCTCCATTTTAGGCTTATTCAGAAAATAAGGAGGATGGGGATAAAGATAAATCTGGATGTCCAGATATAGAATTGGCTGGCGCATCGGAAATGGAGAGTGATAGTAAATGAAAAGATTACAGCCGAGGTTTCGGTGACCAGTGGTGTTCTGCAGGAACCAGTTCAGGGACCTCTGCTCTTCGTGATTTTATCAATGACTTTGATGTTGAAGTAAAGGTGGGTTCATAAGTTTACCAATGACACGAAGTTTGGTGGAGTTGTGGATTATATGGATGGCCGTTGTAGATTGCAACGGGACATTGCAAGGATGGAGACATCGGCTGATAAGTAGGAGCTGAAGTTCAATCAGCAAAAGTGTGAAGTGATGCACTTTGGAATGTCGAATATTCACTTAACATACAGAACTCTTTGCAATGCGGAGGAACAGAGGGAACCATGTCCATAGATCCACCAAAGTTGCCATCGAAGTTGACAGATTTGTTAAGTAGGTGTACGATGTGTTTATTTTCATTAACATGGAGATTGAGTTTAACAGCTGCGCGGTTATACTGCAACTCTATAGACCCCTGGTTAGACCACTCGTCGAACATTGCATTCAGTTGATCGCCTCATTAAAAGAAAGATTGCAGAAAGTGCGGAGAAGACTTCCCAGGATATTGTCTGGACTGGAGGGCATATCTTATGAAGGAAGGTTAAGGTAAGTAATGACCTTTCTCATTTGAGCGACGAGGTATGAGAGGTGACTTGCTTTTCTTGCACAGGATGTTGACAGTCATAGATAGAATCGATAAGCAGACTTTTGCCCCTAGCTTTAATATCTATCACGAGGGGGATAATTAAGCTAATTGGAGGAAGGGCCAGAGAAGATGTGAGAGCTGGTTTGTTGACACAGACAGTGGTGGGTGTGTGGAATATACTGTCAACAGTGATAAATAAATCACATACGCTTTTTAGCGACGAGTTCAACGGCACGTTCGCTCAGTGGTTAGCGCTGCTGCTACACAGTACCACTGATCCGGGTTTGATTCCATCCTCACTGGAATATCTCCATTATATTGCGGAAACAGGCCCTTCGGCCCAACAAGTCCACAGCGCCCCGCCGAAGCGAAAGCCACCCATACCCCTACATCTACCCCTTACCTAACACTACGGGCAATTTAGCATGGCCAATTCACCTGACCTGCACATCTTTAGACTGTGGGAGGAAACCGGAGCACCCGGAGGAAACCCATGCTGATACGGGGAGAACGTGCAAACTCCACACAGTCAGTCGCCTGAGGCAGGAATTGAACTCGCGTCTCTGGCGCTGTGAGGCAGCAATGCCAATCACTGTGGCACCGTGCCACGCACAACTGTGT
>NW_025208510.1:0-8456 GCF_004010195.1 Chiloscyllium plagiosum | reverse complement strand
TCAGTGGAGAACAGGAGATGTTGTTTACCGTTGTTCAAGAATTGTGGAGCAGAGTGCATCAGCTCTGGATAAAGTGTAGCCCATTTAAGTCGGCATCGAAGAAGGTCATCTTCTTTTGAAGGGCATTGAAACGGTGAAATTCCTCAGCATAGAGTGCATTTTCATTCAGTCCGTTTATGGGTGAGGTTGACAGATTTCCAGTCAGGATGGGAATCGAGCAATTATCCAGGAGTTGCAGGAAAGGGAAGTGGAGATGATCAGCTCAGTCATGACACCAAATGCACACCCCGTTTTACATTCAAATATACGTATGCAGATCTTCTTGCAGATATACACTCTCTTTCAGACACACTTGTACAGACGCACAGACACACACACACTCTCCCTCTCACCCACCCAGATATACATGCACACACACACTCTCTCACAAGACCTCTCTCCCTCACATGCACACAGAAACACACAAAAATCGATGGGGTGAATGACCATTTGCAGAATTGCATTTTCAGATCCATAACATTTGTTCAAAAAACTACACCACCTCTCGACAGTCAGTGTTGTTTTATCATCCGTGTGACATTTTACACAATCCTGCTTTGAAAATATAATGAGTCTGGCTCAAGATTAGAATACATACAGACTCAAAACTCACTCCTTTATTGTTTTGTCTGAGCTGAGATGTGATTTCTTTTTAAATACAACCTTTAATTATCTCGGGAATACAACTTGCAAAAAGTTCTGGGATTTACATACCAAGGAATCGGAACCTGCAGCCCCATTCTAAAAGACAAAAGACTTAACAGCAATCTATATTTGTTCAATACATTGCATACGTGTATGACATATTGATATTTTGCTCTAAATGCTTCTGTGTCCTATAATCCTACTCCACGAGATACGCAACAAAGGAGCAGCGCTCCCCGGTTGCACTTTCAAATAAACCTGTTGGACTATAAACTGATGTCGTGAGATTTTATATAAAAAGTCCACCCCAGTCAAATATCAGCACTGACATATCATCAAATCGAAGAGCAAGTTTGACTGGCTAAACGGCCGCCTTCTGCACATCCAATTTCTTGTCCAGTGTCTGCAAATGGCTGCAGGTTCAAAAACGTCATGGAACCTGAGCTCTTCCAAGCGGGAATTCTGTTCTCGACGCTTTATTAGTGAGCTGGCATTATTGATCATGATTCAAGATGTCAGTTCTCTGAGGTCGAGTACCTACTCACAGAGACCAATCTCATTTAATCCGGTCTTTAAGTATCCTTCCTTACCGAGACCTGTTGAGCTCTCTGTCACATTATCATCATAAAATTGTACAGTTCTACAAGTAGGATATTCTTACGATCGTGTATGTCCTGATGCTGGAAAGTGCTGTCCGGCTAGCCCCATTCGCCAGGATTATTTTGATGCTCCATCTAAATTCATCCCATTGAACTCCACATCCAGCTTTCTTTTGAAATCTGCTGTGGAATCAGACTCTGCCTCTCTCCAAGACAAAGCATTGCAAATCCCAGCACCTCTCTGGCTAAGTACGTTACAGAGTCATTGACTTTGGAATCGTGCCATCCTTACGCTCGCCAAAATTCTCGTTGCATTTTCACTCCCTGAAGGCAAGCTGCTTGAGGACCTCACAATTCCTCACCCCAATGCCTGACAGTGAGAACACACTTCTCAGTTGTCAGTAGACTGTACCAATATGAGGCTGTGTGTGGAGAACTGCACACAGTTCTGGTCTGAACAACAATTATTGGAACACAGTTCAAGCAGTATGCACCCTTACAACTCCAAGAATGTCTGGTAAGAACAGAAAGGATGAAATCTGCATTGTTCTGGCATTGTGTATCTGAGTCAGGTGGCAGGTGCTACCGCATCTGACGGTTAACATCAACGAATCTTTGTTTTTCTTTGTATTCTCTCTCCTCGCGTCAATATTTTCATGTATTTTAGAAGGGAGTTACTGCAGCGACGTACCATGTGAGAAGGGTTAAAGGAGTGTGCCCCATTTTACAAGTGTGTTGCGTACGTTTGTGGAATCGAAGAAGGAAAGGGCAACATGCAACACTGGAAATCGTCTGTGTTTCTGATTGGAGAGTTCTGTCATCTCATCAATTCAGGCTTCATGTTATTGTTTCAACTGAACGATCACTGTCCCACTGCTTTCTAAACTACGTGAATAAAACAGGGTGATATTGTAAGCATTGATTGTCTATGTCTCACTTCGCTTTCATATCAATGTCTTAACACAACGTCAGGAAGGAAGGGTGTGCTCAGAAAATGGAAATTATGCATTGACGATCTTTACACTGTCGTAGCTTAGCTGACATGTGGGTCTTTGGTGTGGCCACAACTCGAGGAGCATTTGCAGTTTAGGTCGCCACACAATAGGAAGTATGTAAACGCTTTGGAGAGGCAGGAAAAGAGGTTACAAAGATGTTGCTTGGATCAGAGACGACTGGTTACCAACAGCCTTTTGTCAAAATTTGAATTGTTCGTGCTCGGGTTTTGAATCTGAGAGGCGATTTGAAGGAAGTATATAAAACGATGAGGGGCTTGGAGAGGTTACCTAGCCGGGCTCTTTTGCTCAGGTTGGAAATTTATTGGGCAATGGTTAAGGTGGGGGGACATGTTAAACTGATAAGCATGAGACAGTTTTTGTTTTACAGAGAGAGTTGTAAGTGTCTGGAAAGGATTTCCAAAGAAGGTGGTGGACTTGGATAGAATAGCAAAATTGTCAGGCAATTAGATAGATGGAAGAACAGGCAATGTGTACAGCGTTATGGACCATGTGAAGGCAGATAGGATTAGTTTGGAATAATACACTTGTCTTCACAGACATATTGCAGAAGGGTTTGTTCCTGTGCTGTTTGCTTCTCTGTTCAATAGAGCATTTTAGCTTAGGTGAGAGGCTGGATTTAAACGGGTTGTTTTCATTGGAGCAGAGACAATATTGTACAGGCCTGTTTCATGTGAAGAGGTTCATGAGGAGCAAGAAAGATTCAACAGAAAGCAGCTGCTCTCCTCATTCCAATGAGGGGACACAATTGGGAATTGAAAAGCAGAAGATCTGGAACGACGTTGAAGGTAACCTCCTGGCTTTTCTGTATCTCTGATCGAACAGACGCAAACAGCAGCCCGCAGACAATGTAATTGGCTCGTTGTTTCATCTATTACCTTTGGGGAAGGGGAGCGTGATGTTCCATTCAGTGGGCAGTTTGGCCATCTCCAATACATCACTCTCCCAGCTCCAGGACAGGAGGAGGATTTGGAGGCACAGTGGGAAGTAGCAGGAGAGAAAATGTGCGCGGCTTGCTGGCATACTACCGAGAGAACACCAGTCACGTCACTTCTTCAATCATCACAAAAGTAGATTTACAGTCTCATGTCGTTACAGCGTAAGTCGGTGATAATAATACGACTGTGAGTGTGGATGAACTTGTGAAGACAGAACAAGTTAGTGCTAATCACAATACCATATGTCTGGCCGCAAACATATAGACACAGAAGATCAGCGGTAATAACAGTGTTATGCATATGGAGTGACTGCTGGAACTGAAACAGGTCAGTGATAACCAAGGTGATGGGAGTCTGGAATCACCTGTAGAAACAGAGTAGGTCATTGGGAAGCATAGTATTGAGGGTTTGTAGTCAATTACGAGGAAAGTCCATGTCAGCGGTAACGACAGCGCTGTCACTCTGGTTATATGAATTTAAATGCTGTGGGAATGGATCCACATGCAGGTACAGAGCAGGTCAATGATAACCAGAGTGTTGTGAGGATCGGATCACATGCTGCGGGCCAAGGAGACACTATAGATGCGGCAGAATGAGGAGATGGAGTTAGAAAGAGGCGGAAAGAACTCAACAATATTAATCTCTGAAGAGCTGCCAGGGTCACATACTAGTGTTGCAAGGAATAGGAAGATAGGGGAGATGAATACATGGAGAAGACACTGATGCAAGGTGCATGGCTTTTTTGGATCTTGGATCAATGGAAGCTCTTCTGCTGCCAGGGTGAAATGTAAACGAGGCAGTGATTGCTCGGAAAGTGGAGAGCAACCAATATCATCGCTGCAACTTTCGCTCTTATACATGGGAGGGCTTAAACTAGAGTGGCAGGGAGTGCAATTACAGCAGCAGGACAACAAGTGAAGAGATTGACAGGAAGGTTAGTGCTAAGAACAGTGAATCAGAAAGAAAGGACAAGCAGAGACGGATGAATGAACACAACAGCACTCATGGTCTAACGTGTGTTTACATCAAGACAAGGAGTATTACCGGTAAGACAAATGAGCGTAGAACTTGGGTCATTACGTAAGACGCAGATGTTGTGCCCATTGCAGAGACGTGGTTGAGATAGGGACTGGAAAAACTCCAGGATTTCGTTGGTTTAGACGACATAAAGAAGAAGGTAAAAGATATGGAGGAGTTGTATTACTAATCAGGCAGAATGTTACATCTTCACTCTGAGAGGAAATGCAGAAGAGCACATCCATTTAGGCAAGGCAGGTAGAGCTGAAAGATTAGGTGGGTGCAAACAATCTGCCAGGATTCTAACTTAGGCTCTCCAACTGCAATTAGGAACAAGTATGTGGCCGAATATGGAAAGATTCGATAACCAAAGAATTTTCATAATGGGGGACTTTTACTTCCCCAACATTCTTTGGGACTCCCTTACAGCAAGAGTGGAAAACAGAATGGACTTCCTCAAATGGATGTGTGTGTTTCTTGAAGCAGTATGTGGATAGCCCGACTGGCAGAGCGGCCACAGTGTAACTTGTGTTATCTAATGAGCCTGGTCATGTGATGACCTTTCAGTGGGAGAGTATTTTGAAAACAGTCATCACAGGTCGTTAAGTTTTAAGATAGCTATGAACAGGGAGAAGTCAGGAGCTTCGGTTAGGAACAAAACTGGTGGAAGGCAATTTACATCAGCATGAGACAGGAGCGAAGGAGCTTTGAGTGGAAAACGCAGTTATCGGACAAGACAACATTTCTGAATTTGTGAACATCTGGTGTAGAGAGTTCCGGACCAATACGTTCCAGTAAGGCGGATGGAATAAGGTAGCAAGGTAAGCGACATATGTAAACGAGGGTGGCTGTGAATTTCTTCAAAAGAGAAAAAGATGCCTGTGTAAGTTTTTGGAAGCTAAAATAGTACGGGCCAATGAATAATTTTTCGAAAGCAGGTAACTACTCAAGTGGGAAACTAGAGACCAAGAAGGGGCCATGAAATGTCCTTGAGAATTGAAGTTAAAGACAGTCCTAAAGCACTCGATACATATAATAAGAACAGAAGTATTTCTCGGGAGAAAGTAGGATCACTCAAGAATACAGGATGGCACTTATGCTTGGAGGCAGAGGATGCTTAAATTCCAAAGTGAATACTTTGCATCACCATTCTCTCCGTAAAACGACATAGAGGATAGGGAGATATGTGTGGATCATGTCTATAAGCGAGAACATTAAAGAACAAGAAAGTGGTGGCGATGGATCCCTTGAAGAGTATTAATGCAGATAGCTTCCCAAGGCCTGATGATAGCTACTCCAGTTTATTGAGTGAGGGAAGTGAGGCGATTGCTCAAGTATGACGAAGAAAGTGGTCCTCTCGAGACACTTAAGAGATCCCAGAGGATTGGTGAGTAGGCTATGTTGTCCCCTATTCAAGAAGAGAAGTAGTGATAATCCATGAAACTATCAGCCAATCAGTCTCACATCAGTGGTGGGAAACTATTGGAGTGAACTCTTAGGAATAGGATTTACGCACGTATGAAAAAACATTTCCTAATTAGGTGCAGTCAACATAACTTCGTGTTGGGCAGGTCATGTCTCACTAACTAAACTGATCTGTCTGAGGAGGTCTCAAATGTGATTGATAAGGGTAAACCAGAGGATTTGCTTACAAGGACTTTAGTAAGGCTTTCGAAAGAATCTTCATGGGAGACTCATTCTGAAAATTAAGATTAATGGAATCCACGGGGACTTGGCCGCTTGGATTGACAATTGGGTTGTCCATAGAAGGCAGAGAGTAATGGTGGAATTATATCTTTCCGGCTGGAGGTCCGTGGCTAATGGTTTTCTCCAAAGATCCGTTTTAGGACATCTCCTATCTTCTGTTGTATGTAAATGAATTAGATTAAAATGTACATGAGTAGATGAGTACGTTTGCAGACGATACTCACCGACTCAGAATATTTGTGGATAGTACAGAGGTTTTTCAAAGGATACTGTGAATATATAACAGTTGCAGATATTGGCAGAGTAAGGGCATATATAGTTTAATCTGGATGAGTATGAGGTGCTTCAATTTGGGAGATCAAACCTTATGAAAAAGTATACAGTTAATAGTAATACGAAGAACAACATTGATGTATCGAAGGAACTTGTGATTCAAGATAATAGCTCTCTGAAAGTGGCCATGCAAGTAGATCGGTGGTAAATTAGTCATATGATGTGCCTGCCTTGATTGGTCAGGGAATTGAGTTTAATGTTCAATATGTCAAGTTGCAGCTTTCTCTGACTTTGGTGAGACCACACTTAGAGTGCCACGTTCAGTTGTGGTCACCACATTACACGATTGATGTGGTTGCTTTGGAGAGGGTGCAGATGAGATTTACCAAGATGCTGCCTGGATTACAGAGTTTCATCGATCAGGAATGGAGAGCAAAATCTCAGACTGTTTTCTATTGAACAGAAGAGACTGAGATGAGACTAGATAGATGTCTGTAAAATTATGAGATGACAAGACGGGGTTGACAGACATAATCTTTTCCCCAGAATTGAAAGGTCTATGCGCGGAAGCATAAATGAGGGTGAACGTTGACAGGAGACGTGATGGGCAGGTTTGTAAAACAGAATGTGGTAGGATATTGGAATGCACTGGCAAGGAAGCGTCATAGAATCACACAGTTAAAAAAACAGTACCTTTGCTCCAACTCAGCCATGCCGAAAAGATATCCGAAACCTTTCTAATCCCATTTGGCAGCATTTGCCCCATAGCGCTCTAATAGATTCCTATTAAAATACGCAACCAGATGCCTTTTAAATTATATAATTGTTGCGGTCTTTTATACTTCCTCGGGCAGTTCGTTTCATGCATGCGTCATCCTCGAGGCGAAAGGAAGATGCCCCTCAGTTCTCGTTTCAATCGTTCCACTCTCAGCCTGAAACAGAGGCTCTTTTCTTTTGGTCTCCCCTACCGTGGAGAAAAGACAGACACTTTGCACCCTACCCATGCCCATCATGATATTGTAAACTTTTATAAGGTCAACCATCACTCCAGGGAACAGGAAGAATCAGGATATAGCCAGAAAAAGGATTGAGGACATACAAAGTGATTTCAGGGAGTTAGGCTGGAAGCTGAAAAGCAGGACGAACAGAGTAGTGTTCTCTAGATTACTACCGATGCCACGAGATTGCGAGGGGGGAACAGGGAGCTTTAACGCAAGGAGTATCAGAAATAAAAGTGATGAAAATAGCGCATGGATCAGTAACTGGTGCTATGATGTTGTGGCCACAACAGAGACATGGGTTTCTCAGGGGAAGGTTGCTGCATGTTCCAGGGTTTAGAGTATTTACAAAGAATGGGGGGGGGGGGCGTAGAGGAGGGGGTGTAGCACTATTAATCAGAGAGTGTATCACCGCTATAGAAGGTTCCATTGTCGAGGAAGATCTGCCGACTGAGTCAGTATGGGTGGAAATTAGGAACAGCAAGGGAGCAGTAACTTCGTTAGGGATTTACTACAGACACCCCAATAGCAGCAGGGAGATTGAAGAATGCATCGGTCGGCTGATTTTGGATAAGTGTAGACGTAGTAGTGTTGTAATGGGAGACTTCAACTTTCCCAAAATTGATTGTAACCTCCTTCGAGCAGAAGATTTGAATGGAGATGTTTTTGTAAGGTGCGTTCAGGAGGGTTTCCTAAAACAGTATGGTGACAGGCCGACGAGGGGAGAGGCCATTCTAGACTTGGTCTTCGGAAACGAGTTGGGGCAGTTATCAGATCTTGGTGGGAGAGAAGTTTGGTGATAGTGACCACAACTGCCTCACATTCTACATAGCCATGGAGAAGGAGAGAATGAGGCAAAATTAGAAGGATATTTAATTGGCGAAGATGAAACTATAATGCGATTAGATATGAGTTAGGAAGCATGGACTTGGAGCAATTATTCCATGGTAAAGGCACTATAGATATGTGGAGACTGTTTAAGGAACAGTTGTTGCAAATGATGAATAAATACGTCAATCTGAGACAGACAAGAAGGGGTAAGATAAAGGAACCTTGGATGACGAGAACAGTGGAGCTTCTCGTCAAAAGGAAGAACTAGCTCACATAAGGTGGAGGAAGCTGGGGTCAAGCTCAGCTCCAGATGATTACAGATAGGCGAGGAAGGAACTCAAAAATGGTCCGAGGAGAGCCAGGAGGGGGCACGAGAAAGGCTTGGCAGAACGGAGG
>NW_025208509.1:7443-14782 GCF_004010195.1 Chiloscyllium plagiosum | reverse complement strand
CACACACCCACATGCACACATATATTTTGAAGGTTGAATTTGTACTTGCAGGGTTACATTGTACTTTGCTCAAAAACTGCATGCATTCATGTAGAACTCGGAGCTCAAAACCTGCATGAATTTATGTAAAACTCCGTTATCTCACTTTTTAGATTAGAATCAATCTAAACATCATGGCATAGACAGAGAACACAGGGGGCTAACACCATCAACATATTCATAATTCATAAAGATATACAGCATGGAAATAGACCCTTCGGTCCAACCCGTCCATGCCGATCAGATATCCCAGTCCAATCTAGTCCCACCAGCCAGGACCCGGCCCATATCCCTCCAAACCTTTTCTATTCATTTACCTATCCAAATGCATCTTAAATGTTGCAATTGTACCAGCCTCCACCACTTATTCTGGCAGCTCATTCCATACACGTACCACCCTCTGCGTGAAAAAGTTGCCTTATCACCCATTGTTAACAGCTAAGCTGAGAATGCAACTTTTAAAAAAAGGTTTTGTGATTATCACATGAAAGATGTAAAACTATCATGGTATTCTAACAGATGAAAGGCTTAACAGACAATCAATTTTTCAATGTATAATTTCAGTTACATCACACTAAATTTTTGCTATAAATTCTGTGTTAGGATTGAGCCCTCCACTATCACCTGATGAAGGAGCGTCGCTCCGAAAGCTAGTGTGCTTCCAATTAAACCTGTTGGACTATAACCTGGTGTTGTGTGATTTTTAACAATTAAACAATGACTTTTTCAGTCTTCACAAAAGAAGACCTAAATAGAAATGCTAGGATCATTTCAGAAGGAGGAGTTGAAGGAAATCAGTATTTGGCAAAAAAGTAAACAAATTAATAGGACTGAGAGCCAATAAATCCCTAGCGCCTGACAATCTGCATGCCAGGGTATGAAAGAAGGGGCCATGGAAACTGTGGATGTATTGTTTGTCATCTTCCAAAATCCTGTAGATTCTGGCAGGTTTTAGCATAGCGAATATAACTCCTCTACTTAAAAAAGGGGGCAAATAGAAACAGAAATTTCCAACTTGAATGCCTGATAGCAGTTGTAGGAAAATTGCTGCAAGCATTGGGTTCCAGCTATTCACAATGTTAATAACTTGGATGAGGGAATCAAGTATAATCTCGGAGTATGCTGATGACATAAAACTAGGTGGGAGTTTGAATGGAGAGGAGGAAATTGGGCGGCAAGGTGGCTCAGTGATTAGCCCTACTGCTTCACAGCACCGGGAACCTGGGTTTGATTCCACCCTCGGATGATCATGCAAACTCCACACAGACATTTTCCCTTTGTCTACGTGGGTTTCTGCTGAGTGTTCTAGCTTCCAGCAGGATGTGTAGGTTCGGTGGATTGGTCATGCTAAGTTGCTCATACGTGTCCAGGGGATGTGCAGGTTGTGTGGATTGGCCATACTAAGTTGCCCATAGTATCCAGGGATGTGTAGGTTAGGTGGATTGGCCATGGGAAATTTAGGATTACAGGGATGGGGTGGGGGGTGTGGATCTGGGCAGGATGCTCTTCGGACAGTCAATCTAGACTCAGTGGGCCGAATGGCCTGCTTCCACGCTGTAGGGATTCTGTTCTATGACTGAAGACAGGAGTATTATTTATCCCTTTCTAAGGGTCAGGAGGAAAGGTTCGTGGATTGATGAGAAGAAATTGGGTGTCAAGCGTTATGGGGTGAGTGCAGAATTGTGATGTTGAGACAAAGGATCATGTTGAATGGCAGAGAGAGCTTGATGGGCTGAATAATCTCCTGCTCCTATTTTCAATGTTTCTGGATTGAAGAAGTTTAAAATGTGATTTAATGGATGTGTTCAAAATCATGAAGGGTTCAAGTAGAATAAATAAAAAGGAACTCATTTCAGAGAGAAGAAGGTCAGTAACTAGAGGGAGTGCAGGTTTAAGAGAATTTGCAAAAGAACAGCAGGAATTAGGGAGGTATGGGAGAACTATTTCTATTCAGCAAGTAAATCTGGAACGTGCTGCCCTAGAGGAAGCAGATTCAATCGTCAT
The DNA here is from genome assembly GCF_004010195.1 of Chiloscyllium plagiosum. Lineage (NCBI taxonomy): Eukaryota > Metazoa > Chordata > Chondrichthyes > Orectolobiformes > Hemiscylliidae > Chiloscyllium > Chiloscyllium plagiosum. The sequence continues at coordinate 12,739 of NW_025208509.1, read as the reverse complement.
TTTCAAAGGGGATTTGGAGAAATATTTGCTGAGCTATGGGAAAGAGCATTGGCCTGCGGGAAATATTAGGTTCCGAGAAAGTGTCACTGAACCTGAAACGTTATCTCTGATTTCTCTCAACAGTGTTGTGCTCACTCTCTCTTAACTGATTTGTTATAGTAATCACTCACTTACCAGCTTAATCTGACTCACCTTCCTGCAGTCCAATGAAAACGGCGACTTCTTGGTTCTGGGAGAAGAGAAAGGGCGGAAGAGTCAATGATGGCTGAGAACAAGAGAGGATTCGTGTTGGTGAAAGTGGAGGCAGCAGAGGTGACCGTTTATAATCTGCTGTTTTCTTTCTTCACTGGAGCCCAAAGGCTTGAAAGTAGGTGAACACCCACCTATCCCTGCAGGGCCCAACTTTAGCACCACTCTGCACCTGATTGTGATGCTCCATAACTGCTCAACATGTGCTTAATGGGCATTGGGTTTGTGGCCCATCCCAGAGGCCTATAATCTAAGCTGAACATTCCCAGTGCAGTACAAAGGGAGTGCTGTACTGTCAAAGCTAGTGTCTTTATTAAAGCAATGCCAGTCTGATGTTTTGGGTGGATGTGAGAGCTCTGCTGGGAACTATTCCACAGATGAGTTGTCTCCTAGTCAATATTTATCCCTCAACTAATATTAAGAAAATTATATGACTATCTCATCTTTTGACACATTACAATCGGTGGGATCTTGGTTTGTACAAATTGGTAAACATGTTTCCGATGTTCCAACCATGACTACAGTTCCAGAGAGGTACATTATTGTTGACAACACTCTAATATTTTAAAAGGCACTATGCAAATGCAAACCATTGCAGTGTTTGCCTGTTCTGCAAGGACACTAGCAAGAGTCTGTCAGTTATGTGTGTACCTGGTTCCGTGTCTTGTGCGATTTCTGCAGCCAAACACGCCATTGGTCGTATAGTTTGATGTTCAGAGCAGCGCAGCCGTAGGCATGTTTCTTAACCCAGCCGAAAAACTGCTTGAGCTCACGCCGCAGATTGGAGCTGCTCTCCCCACTCTTCTGGTAGCACGTACCACCGGATCTCTCTGCCAAGACACCGGGGGAGCCTTGCTAATTAGCTCATTGTGAAAAGACAACATACTGAAAATCAATGCTTCCACCACATCATTGAGACCCAAACAACTCACTATCCTGTCTGTTTACACTGCCTTTGATCATGTTAGATACAGAGTAAAGATCCATCTACTCTTTTAAACTGAAAGTGAAGCTCCCTAGACACTGCCTCCATCGAACACTCCCAGGGCAGGAGCAGCACAGGATTAGATAAGTAAACCTCTAACCTTCCTCTTTCCTTTCAGGCTGAGAGTAAAGGGATAGTAACGCCTCCCCTGCTTTTTCAAACATAAAGCTCTCTCTACACGGTCCCTATCGTACACTCCCACCACAAGTATAGCAACAGGTTAAATACAGACTAAACTCCCTCTTTTAAACTGAACATAAAGCTTCCTTGACACTGTTCCCATCAAATACTCTCATGATGAGGATGGTATGGGGTTTGATACACAGTAAAGCACACTCTACTCTTCCAACTAAAAGAAAAGCTTCTTCTACACTGTTCACATCAACACAGGTAAAGCACATGCTTTCTCGACACTGTCCCCATTAAACACCCCAGGACAAGGACAACATGGGGTTAGATACAGAGGAAAGCTCCCTTTACTATTTTAAACTTGAAATAAATCTTCCTCTACGCTGTCTTCATCAAACACTCCTAAGACAGGTACAGTATGGGATTAGATACAGAGGAAAGCTCCCTTTACTATTTTAAACTTGAAGTAAAGCTCTTTCTATTGTGTCTTCATCAAATACTCCCAGGACAGGTACAGCATTTTGTTAGATATGGAGTTAAATCTCTACATTGCCCCTTTAATATCCCTGAACCAAGCTTCAGCAGTTGATCCACTGTAACCCTTCTACCCTATTGCATTGTTACCCCCTCTCTGGTTTGCCTGCCTATTGTTGAATTTGGGACCGCTCTGTGCTGTGGATTTGGGTCCCTGCATTTTTGATTTTTTGTCATATTCAGAAAATGGAAAGTGCAAAGAAATAGTCACCATTCCGGGGGGTGGAGGCAGCTGTGGGGATGCTCCATTCACTCCAAATCCCAGCTTTCCTTGAACCGTAAATGCCAACAGGGTTACATCGCACCTGGACAAAATACACAGTGCCCGGTCGCAGCCCTGCCAGCCGGCACAGGGTCTGGTTTCCAATGTCATCCACAACCTGCAGTCAGAAAGTGGCAGAGAGTGGCTTACATTATGTGGGCAGGGAGCTTCTTGATTAGGAAGGGAATCAAAGGTTATAGGGAGAAGGCAGGGAAAAGGTATCAGCAATGGAGCAGACTGAATGGGCCAAATGTCCTCATTCTGCATCTATATCTAATGGTTTTACTCACCTGTCATGTTTGGAAGACTACGGGGTGATCTAATTAACATGTTTAAGATGGCTGAAGGAACTGAAAGGGTCAATAGAGATATTTTTCTCCGGGTGATAGAACCCAGAGCAGATGTGCGGTAATGGTAGTGTAGCACTTAGCTAGTTATGCAGAGATGCAGGCTGTTTCTTTGGAGATATTGGATTCAAATCCCGGCGTAGCAGAGGGGGAATTTAAATGCAGTTGGAATTCAAAGCTACTGCCAGTGACGGTGACCATATGAACTATCAACAGTTGTTGTAAAAACCCATCTCGTTCATTAATGCCCTTTAAGGGGAGAATGTGACTCCAGCCCCACAGCAACAAGGTTAGTTCTTAACTGCAAGCCACTCAGTCCAAGGGCAATTACAGACGAGCAACAAATGTTAGTCTCATCATTAAAAGGGAGAACAAAATACAAGGGACAAGGATAGACAATGCAAAGTGGGGTGTTGTCACAGAGAACTTCCTCACCTTTTAGGACAGAGATGAGGAGAAACTTCTTCACTCAGAGAGTGGTGGCTGTGTGGAATGCTCTGCCCCGGAGGGCAGTGGAGGCCCAGTCTCTGGATTCATTTAAGAAAGAGTTGGATAGAGCTCTCAAGGATTGTGGAATCAAGGGTTATGGAGATAAGGCAGGAACAGGATACTGATTAAGGATGATCAGCCATGATCATATTGAATGGTGGTGCTGGCTCGAAGGGCAGAATGGCCTACTCCTGCACCTATTGTCTATTGTCTCACACAAAAAGGACCCGAAACCTGGAGCTCCACCCCATTAACCTGTTGAAGCTCAAGGGCAGGTGGAAATTTCAGACAGTTGGGTTATTGATGGGTGAGGAAGCTAATGGATATCGTCCCAGGATGTGTAAACAGCTAGGATACAGATCAGCTGTAACCTCATTTCTGTGCATATTGAGTGAAACCTGCAGTGCTGACCCAGGACTTCACCAATACTGTCCTCTTGCCCCTGCTTGGATTTGCAGAGCTTTCCCTGCTGCTATTTCAATCAGTGTTTGTCTGCAGCTCTGGGCACTCAGCAGCAGCAGGAGGTTGGACCATAGGAGCCATCACAGTTCAGTTCAACCTAACCTTGAATAAGGTACATGTACAACACACAGCTAATTACTTAGGTGTGTACATGGCCACACATATACTCAGAAACACGTATATATGACAACACATACAACACAGGGTGGCACGGTAGCTCAGTGGTTAGCACTGCTGCCTCACAGCACCAGGGACCTGGTTTGATTCCAGCCTCGGGCAACTGTGTGGAGTCTGCAATTCTCTCCGCATCTGCGTGAGTTTCATCCGGGTGCTCTGGCTTCCTCCCACAGTCCAAAGATGTGCAGGATGGGTGAATTAGTCATGCTAAATTGCCCATAGTGTTCAGGGATGTGTAGGTTAGGTACATGAGTCAGGGCTAAATGTAGGGGAATGGGTCTGGGTGAGATACACTTTGGAAGGTCAGTGTGGACTTGTTGGGCCGAAGGGCCTGTTTCCACACAGTAGGGCTTCTAATTCTAATTCTTCAATCTGTAAGCATAGCTGTATGCATACACATCTATACGGTCACAGGCATACTTTTGTGTACACCTATCAAGAGAGGTTCCAGGACAGAGATGGTGATCTGGAATTTTGGCTGAATTTCCCCTCCCTAATAGACAATCAAAAACTATGTGCCTTCATTTTGTTATCCCACCCCTGCACAGTGGCCCAGCCCCTTTTACCTTCCACTCAGTGCTGTCCTCCACACGATAACGGATCTGATACTTGGCCTGAAAGAGGAAGTCTCTCAATGCAGGCGGGGAGCTCCAACGGACACTGAGCTGGTCCTCCAGATCACCAACCCGATTCACCTGGACGTCAAATGGAGCATCCGTGGTAACTGTTTCAAACAGTAAACAACCACAAGGCTACATTAGTGCAATGTGTCCCAAAGCTGTGAGTGTTTGTGTGTCTTTAAAACAGAGGACTGTGTCCCAGCATTGACTGTGTATGTGTGTATATATAAAACAGAGGACTGTGTCCCAGCATTGACTGTGTATGTGTGTATATATAAAACAGGGGACTGTGTCCCAGCATTGACTGTGTGTATGTACGTGTATATAACAAGGGGCTGTGTCTCAGCATTGACTGTGTGTGTGTATATAACAAGGGACAGTGTCTCAACATCGACTGTGTGTATAAATATATAACAAGGGACTGTGTCTCAGCATTGACTCTGTGTGTGTATATAAAACAAGGGACTGTGTCTCAGCATTGACTGTGTGTGTGCATATATGTAACAGGGGACTGTGTCACAGCATTGACTGTGTGTGTGTATATATAACAGGGGACTGTGTCCCAGCATTGACTGTGTATGTGTATATATAAAACAGGGGACTGTGTCACAGCATTGACTCTGTGTGTGTGTATATATATATATATAAAACAGGGGACTGTGTCGCAGTATTGACTATGTATATGTGTATATATCACAGGGGACTGTGTCACTGCATTGACTGTGTGTCTGTATATATATAAGACAGGGACTGTGTCACAGCATTGACTGTGTGTGTGTATATATAAGAGGGACTGTGTCCCAGCATTGACTGTGTGTGTATATATAAAACTGGGGACTATATCACAGCATCGACTGTGTGTGTTTATATAACAAGGGACTGTGTCTCAGCGTTGACTGTGTATGTGTGTGTGTATAACAAGGAACTGTGTCTCAGTATTGACTGCGTGTGTATATAAAACAAGGTACTGTGTCTCAGCATTGACTGTGTGTGTGCATATATTAGGTTAGATATTAGATTACAGTGTGGAAACAGGCCCTTC
>NW_025208509.1:6260-7324 GCF_004010195.1 Chiloscyllium plagiosum | reverse complement strand
CAGCATTGACTGTGTGTGTGTGTATATAAAACAGGGAACTGTGTCGCAGCATTGACTGTGTATGTGTGTATATAACAAGGGACTGTGTCACAGCATTGACTGTGTGTGTGTATATATAACAGGGGACTGTGTCCCAGCATTGACTGTGTATGTGTGTATATAAAACAGGGGACTGTGTCACAGCATTGACTCTGTGTGTGTGTGTATATATATAACAGGGACTGTGTCGCAGCACTGACTATGTATGTGTGTATATATCACAGGGGACTGTGTCGCTGCATTGACTGTGTGTCTGTATATATATATATAAAAGACAGGGACTGTGTCGCTGCATTGACTGTGTGTCTGTATATATATATATATAAAAGACAGGGACTGTGTCACAGCATTGACTGTGTGTGTGTATATATATAAGAGGGACTGTGTCCCAGCATTGACTGTGTGTGTGTGTATATATAAAACTGGGGACTGTATCACAGCATCGACTGCGTGTGTTTATATAACAAGGATCTCTGTGTCAGCATCGACTGTGTGTGTGCGTGTGTGTATATAACAAGGGACTGTGTCTCAGCGTTGACTGTGTATGTGTGTGTGTGTATAACAAGGAACTGTGTCTCAGTATTGACTGTGTGTGTATATAAAACAAGGGACTGTGTCTCAGCATTGACTGTGTGTGTGCATACATTAGGTTAGATATTAGATTACAGTATGGAAACAGGCCCTTCGGCCCAACAAGTCCAAACCGACTCGTCGAAGCGCAACCCACCCATACCCCTACATCTACCCCTTACCTAACACTACAGGCAATTTAGCATGGCCAATTCTCCTGACCTGCACATCTTTGGACTGTGGGAGGAAACCGGAGCACCCAGAGGAAACCCACGCAGACACGGGGAGAATGTGCAAATTCCACACAGTCAGTCTCTGGCGCTGTGAGGCAGCAGTGCTAACCACTGTGCCACCGTGCCGCCCACAAATATGTAAGCGGGGACTGTGTCGCATCATTAACTGTGTGTGTGTGTATATATATAAAACAGGGGACTGTGTCCCAGCATTGACTGTGT
>NW_025208509.1:2549-4290 GCF_004010195.1 Chiloscyllium plagiosum | reverse complement strand
TGTCTCAGCATCAACTGTGTGTGTATATATAACAAGGGACTGTGTCTCAACATCGACTGTGTGTGTATATATAAAACAAGGGACTCTTTCTCAGCATTGACTGTGTGTGTGTGTATATACAGCAGGGAACAGTAGCCCAGTATTGACTGCGTATGTGACTTTGTGTGTGTGTGCATATATATGTAAAACAGGGGACTCTGTCCCAGCATTGACTGTGTATGTGTGTGTGTATATATACATAAAATAGGGGATGTGTCACAGCATTGTGTGTGTATGTATATATATATATATAGATATATATATATAAAAGACAGGGGACTGTGTCACAGCATTGACTATTTGTGTGTGTGTGTATATATAAAACAAGGGACTGTGTCTCAGCATCAACTGTGTGTGTATATATAACAAGGGACTGTATCTCAGCATTGACTCTGTGTGTGTGTGTGTGCATATATATGTAAAACAGGGGACTCTGTCCCAGCATTGACTGTGTATGTGTGTGTGTATATATAACAAGAGACTGTGTCTCAAGATTGACTGTGTGTGTGTGTATATATATAAAACATGGGACTGTGTCACAGCATTGACTATTTGTGTGTGTGTGTATATATAAAACAAGGGACTATGTCTCAGCATCAACTGTGTGTGTATATATAACAAGGGACTGTGTCTCAGCATTGACTGCGTGTGTGTGTGCATATATATGTAAAACAGGGGACTCTGTCCCAGCATTGACTGTGTATGTGTGTGTGTATATATACATAAAATAGGGGATGTGTCACAGCATTGTGTGTGTATGTATATATATATATATAGATATATATATATAAAAGACAGGGGACTGTGTCACAGCATTGACTGTGTATGTGTGTATATAAAACAGGGGACTTTGCCGCAGCGTTGACTGTGTGTGTGTCTGTATATACAGCAGGGAACCGTGTCCCAGCATTGACTGTGTGTGTATATATAAAAAACAGGGGACTGTGTCCCAGCATTGACTGTATGTGTGTGTGTATATATAACAAGAGCCTGTGTCTCAGCATCGACTGTGTGTGTGTATATAACAAGGGACTGTGTCTCAAGATTGACTGTGTGTGTGTGTGTATATATATAAAACAGGGGATTGTGTCACAGCATTGACTGTGTGTGTATATATAAAACAGGGGACTGTGTCGCAGCATTGACTGTATGTGTGTGTGTATATATAACAAGAGCCTGTGTCTCAGCATTGACTGTGTGTCTGTATATATAACAAGGGACGGTGTCTCAAGATTGACTGTGTGTGTGTGTGTATATATATAAAACAGGGGATTGTGTCACAGCATTGACTGTGTGTGTATATATAAAACAGGGGACTGTGTCGCAGCATTGCCGGTGTATGTGTGTACGTATCACAGGGGACTGTGTCGCAGCATTGTCGGTGTATGTGTGTATATATCACAGGGGACTGTGTCGCAGCATTGATTATGTATGAGTGTAAATATCACAGGGGACTGTGTCGCTGCATTGACTGTGTGTATATAGATATATATATATACATATAATATATATAAGACAGGGGACTGTGTCACAGCATTGACTGTGTGTGTGTATATAAAACAGGGGACAGTGTCGCAGCATTGACTGTGTATGTGTATAGATAAAACAGGAGACTGTGTCTCAGCATTGACTGTTTGTGTGTGTATGTGTGTGTATATAACAAGGGACTGTGTCTCAGCATTGACTGTGTGTGTGTATATAA
>NW_025208509.1:1400-2017 GCF_004010195.1 Chiloscyllium plagiosum | reverse complement strand
CTGTGTGTGTATATATAAAACAGGGGACTGTGTCGCAGCATTGCCGGTGTATGTGTGTACGTATCACAGGGGACTGTGTCTCAGCATTGCCGGTGTATGTGTGTATATATCACAGGGGACTGTGTCGCAGCATTGACTATGTATGAATGTAAATATCACAGGGGACTGTGTCGCTGCATTGACTGTGTATATAATATATATATAAGACAGGGGACTGTGTCACAGCATTGACTGTGTGTGTGTATATAAAACAGGGGACTGTGTCACAGCATTGACTGTGTATGCATGTATATAGAACAGGGGACTGTGTCCCAGCATTGACTCTGTGTGTGTGTGTGTGTGTGTGTGTGTATATACATAAAACAGGGGATGTGTCACAGCATTGACTGTGTGTGTGTATATATATAAAACAGGGGTCTGTGCCCCAGCATTGACTGTGTGTGTGTATATATATATAACAAGGTACTGTGTTCCAGCATTGACTGTGTGTGTGTATATAACAAGGGACTGTGTCTCAGCATCGACTGTGTGTATATATAACAAGAGACTGTGTCTCAGCATCGACTGTGTGTGTGTATAACAAGGGACAAGGGACTGTGTCTCAGCATTGACTGTGT
>NW_025208509.1:0-1366 GCF_004010195.1 Chiloscyllium plagiosum | reverse complement strand
TGTATATAACAAGGGACTGTGTCTCAGCATCGACTGTGTGTGTGTATAACAAGGGACTGTGTGTGTATATAACAAGGGACTGGGACTCAGCATTGACTGTATGTGTGTCTGTATATATAACAAGGGACTGTGTCTTAGCATCGACTGTGTGTGTATATATAACAAGGGACTGTGTCTCAACATCGACTGTGTGTGTATATATAAAACAAGGGACTCTTTCTCAGCATTGACTGTGTGTGTGTATATACAGCAGGGAACAGTATCCCAGTATTGACTGTGTATGTGTGTGTATAACAAGAGACTGTGTCACAGCATTGACTGTGTGTGTATATATATAACAGGGGACTGTGTCGCAGCATTGACTATGTGTGTATATATAACAGGGGACTGTGTCGCAGCATTGACTGTGTGTGTATAAAACAAGGGACTGTGTCTCAGCATTGGCTCTGTGTGTGTATATATAAAACAAGGGACTCTTTCTCAGCATTGACTGTGTGTGTGTATATACAGCAGGGAACAGTATCCCAGTATTGACTGTGTATGTGTGTGTATAACAAGAGACTGTGTCTCAGCATTGACTGTGTGTGTATATATAACAAGAGACTGTGTCTCAGCATCGACTGTGTGTCTGTATATAACAAGGGACTGTGTCTCAGCATCGACTTTGTGTGTGTATATAACAAGGGACTGCGCCTCAGCATCGACTATGTATGTGTATATAACAAGGAACTGTGTTTCAGCATCGACTGTGTATGTATATAAAAAGGGACTGTGTCTCAGCATTGACTGTATGTGTGTGTGTGTATATAAAACAAGGAACTGTGTCTCAGCATTGACTGTGTGTCTGTATATATAACAAGGGACTGTGTCTCAAGATTGACTTTGTGTATATGTGTGTGTGTGTGTATATATATAAAACAAGGGACTGTGTCCCAGCATTGACTGTGTGTGTGTGTGTGTATATATATAAAACAGGGGACTGTGTCACAGCATTGACTGTGTGTGTGTGTGTGTATATATATAATAGGGGACTGTGTCCCAGGATTGCCGGTGTATGTGTGTATATATCACAGGGGACTGTGTCACAGCATTGATGTGTGCGTGTATATAAAACAGGGGACTGTGTCGCAGCATTGACTGTGTATGTGTCTGTATATATAACAGGGAACTGTGTCCCAGCACGGACTGTGTGTGTGTATATATAAAACAGGGGTCTATGTCCCAGCATTGACTGTGTGTGTGCATATATAAAACAAGGGACTGTGTCGGAGCATTGACTGTGTATGTGTGTATATAACAAGGGACTGTGCCTCAGCATTAACTGTATGTGTGTGTATATATAACAAGGGGACTGTGTCTCAGCATT
>NW_025208508.1:0-14781 GCF_004010195.1 Chiloscyllium plagiosum | reverse complement strand
TCCCCTATCTGTATTCCATTGCTGACGTTCTGTCCTCCCCTTTCTGCATCCCATTGCAGACGCTCTGCCCTCCCCAGTCTGTATCCCATTGCAGACATTCTGACCTGCCCCAGTCTGTATCCGATTGCAGATGATCTGCACTCACTGCTCTCCCCCTGCCTGTATCGCATTACAGACACTCTGCCCTCACGCTGTCTGAATTCCTTTGCAGATGCTCTGTACTCCCCCTGTATGTTTCCGATTGCAGATGCTCTGCCCTCCCCTTTCTGTATCCTATTGTAGACGCTGTGCCCTCCCCCTATCCGTATCACAAAGTAGATGTTCTGTCGTTGTCCTGTCTTCATCCCATTGCAGACTGTCTGCACTCCCCTGTCTGAAACCCATTGCAGACGCTCTGCCCTCCCCCGTCTGTATCCCATTTCAGACACACTGCTATCCGCCGTCTGTATCCCACTGCAGACACACTGCTATCCCCCGTCTGTATCCCAATACAGACGCGTGCCCTCACCCTGTCTGTATCTCATTGCAGATGCTCTGCCCGCCCCTGTCTGTATCCCACTGCAGACACACTGCTCTCCCCCTGTCTGTATCCCATTGCAGACGCTCTACCCTCACCCTGTCTGTATCCCATTGCAGATGTTCTGCCCTCCCCCTCTCTGTATCCCATTCCAGACGCTCTGCTCTCCTCCTGTTTGCAGCCCATTGCAGACGCTCTGCCCTCCCCCTGTCAGTATCCCACTGCAGGCGCTCTGCCCTCCATCTGTCTGTATCCCACTGCAGACACACTGCTATCCCCCTGTCTGTATCCCAATACAGACGCTCTGCCCTCATCTTGTCTGTACCTCATTGCAAATGCTCTGCCCGCCCCCTGTCTGTATCCTACTGCAGACACACTGCTCTCCCCCTGTCTGTATCCCATTGCAGACGCTCTACCCTCACCCTGTCTGTATCCCATTGCAGATGTTCTGCCCCCCTCTGTATCCCATTACAGGCGCTCTGCTCTCCTCCTGTCTGCATCCCATTGCAGACGCTCTGCCCTTCCCCTGTCTGTATCCCACTGCAGGCGCTCTGCCCTCCATCTGTCTGTATCCCACTGCAGACACACTGCACTCCCCCTGTCTGTATTCCATTACAGACGCTCTGCCCTCACCCCATCTGTATCCCATTGCAGGTGCTCCTCACTCCTCCTGTCTGTATATCACTACAGATGATCTGCCCTCCCCCGTCCGTATTCTATCCCATTACAGATGCCCTGCCCTCCACCTGTCTGTATCCCATTGCAGATGATCTGCCCTCCCACTGTCTATGTCCCATTGCAGACACCTTGGCCTGCCCTGTGTGTATCCCATTGCAGGCGCACTGCCCTCCCCTGTCTGCATCCCATTGCAGACGCTCTGCCCTCTCCGTCTGAATCCCATTGCAGACCCTCTGCCCTCACCCTGTCTGTATCAGATTTAAAATGATCTGCCCTCTCCTTATCTGTATCCCACTGCAGACGTTCTGCCCTTCCTCGTCTGTATCCCATTGCAGACACTCTGCCCTCCCCTGTCTGCATCTCATTGCAGTTGCTCTTACCTCCCCCATCTGTATCCCATTGCAGACACCTTGCCCTCCCCGTCTGTATCCTATTCCAGATGATCTGTCTTCCCCCTGTCTGCATCACATTGCAGAAGCTCTGCCCTCCCCTGTCTGCATCCCATTGCAGACGCTCTCCCCCCCGTCTGTATTCCACTGCAGACACACTACTCTCCCACTGTCAGTATCCCATTACAGATGCCCTGCCCTCCACCTGTCTGTATCCCATTGCAGATGATCTGCCCTCCCACTGTCTATGTCCCATTGCAGACACCTTGGCCTGCCCTGTGTGTATCCCATTGCAGGCGCACTGCCCTCCCCTGTCTGCATCCCATTGCAGACGCTCTGCCCTCTCCGTCTGAATCCCATTGCAGACCCTCTGCCCTCACCCTGTCTGTATCAGATTTAAAATGATCTGCCCTCTCCTTATCTGTATCCCACTGCAGACGTTCTGCCCTTCCTCGTCTGTATCCCATTGCAGACACTCTGCCCTCCCCTGTCTGCATCTCATTGCAGTTGCTCTTACCTCCCCCATCTGTATCCCATTGCAGACACCTTGCCCTCCCCGTCTGTATCCTATTCCAGATGATCTGTCTTCCCCCTGTCTGCATCACATTGCAGAAGCTCTGCCCTCCCCTGTCTGCATCCCATTGCAGACGCTCTCCCCCCCGTCTGTATTCCACTGCAGACACACTACTCTCCCACTGTCAGTATCCCATTACAGATGCCCTGCCCTCCACCTGTCTGTATCCCATTGCAGATGATCTGCCCTCCCACTGTCTATGTCCCATTGCAGACACCTTGGCCTGCCCTGTGTGTATCCCATTGCAGGCGCACTGCCCTCCCCTGTCTGCATCCCATTGCAGACGCTCTGCCCTCTCCGTCTGAATCCCATTGCAGACCCTCTGCCCTCACCCTGTCTGTATCAGATTTAAAATGATCTGCCCTCTCCTTATCTGTATCCCACTGCAGACGTTCTGCCCTTCCTCGTCTGTATCCCATTGCAGACACTCTGCCCTCCCCTGTCTGTATCTCACTGCAGATGTTCTTCCCTCTCCTGTCTATATCCCTTTGCAGACCCCTGGCCCTCCCCTGTCTGTATCCCATTGCAGACGCTCTGCCCTCCCCTGTCTGTATCCCACTGCAGACATACTGCTCTCCTCCTGTCTGTATCCCATTACAGACGCTCTGCCCTCCCCTTGTCTGTATCCCATTGCAGGTTATCTGCCCTCCCGCTGTTTATATTCCATTGCAGATTCTCTGCCCTCCCCCGTCTGTATCCCATTGTTGATGCTCTGCCCTCCCCTGTCTATATCCCAATGCCTCTCTGCCTCTCCTCTTATATCTCATTGCAGACGCTTTGCCCACCCCGTCTGCATCCTATTGCAGCCACTATGTCCTCTCCCTTTCTGTATCCATTGCATGCACTCTGCCCTCCCCCTGTCTGTATCCATTTGCAGACGCTCTGCCTTCTTCTGTCTGTATCCCGTTGCAGACGCTCTGCCCTCCCCTGTCTGTATCCCGTTACAGACGCTCTTCCCGCCCTCTGTCTGTGTCCCATTGCAGACGATCTGTTTCCATTTGACAGCATATTGAAAGACTATAATGGTGCAAACTGAGCTCCATCCCCTTCATCCAATTTATTAGTATCGATTGGAATTTGTTGATGAGCTCACACAGATCCCTTAAGAATTCCACTCGTTGCAGCTTTTCAAACACAAAACGAGTAATGATCTCCATTCTGTATTTCCTGACAGCTACCCAGGGCGCCCCTGCTCCTGCGTAACAGCCTGGAATGCTTATATGGCGTCCTCCTGTGATGTGTAATGACTGAAATGACTTAGATACTTCACTCTCTTCCTATCTAACCCCATGGAGGGGCATTATGGCCTCCCCCTGCTGCATTGTCACGAGGTTAACTCGCTGAATGAGATCTTTCTCTCCTTCTGTAACAGTCTCGAGGGGTGAGTTGATGGAACAACGTGTGAAATAGAAGCAGCAGTTGGCCTTTCGGCCCCACCAGCCTGCTGCTCAATTTAGAATCATCATGGCTGGTCTGATTGTAGCTGACCACACCCTTGCCCGTTTGTTCCCAATAAACATTCACTCCCCTGTCCATCAAAGGTCAGCCTTGAATATCCTCGATTATCCAGACTTCACTGTTTCTTTGGGTTGGCAACGCCACAGATTGCACAATCCAAAGAACAAAGGAACAATGTTATCTCAAATGGAAATGGGAGACCCCTCTTATTTTAAAGCGTGTTAACCTCACTGCAAGTCACCTCTTTTCAGAAACAAGGTAATAGCAAATGAATACAAACATAGACCATTCAACCCCTCAAACCTATCACACAGTCCAGTTGACAGTTAAATTAAGCTTTTATGAAACTTAGCTTCTACTGCACCCTTGAGAAAATAATCCTGACACCTTAAGGCCACGGAGCATAGGAAATTGGAATTAGACCATTTGGCCCATCAAGTCTACTTTGCTGTTTAATCTTTCCTGCGTGTTTCTCAACCCAATCCTCCCGCCTTCTCACTGTAACTCTTGATCGTTGTTTTAATCCAACTTTACCTACCTCTGTCTTACAGACATGGTTGTGTCTGTGTCTCTATATGAATGATTGTATGGTTGCGTGCGTAAGTGTGTGTGTTTGGTGTGTGTGTGTATATCTGTTTAACGGCAGGATGCAGGGTGGTCATGGATGGTTGTTTTTCGAACTGGAAGCCTGTGAGCTGCGATGATCCAAAAATCTGTTGAGTTCACATTTGCTTGTCATTTATATAAATGATTTAGATGAGAATTATAGAAGGCATAGTTAGCAAATTTGCGGATGATATCAAGTTTGAGTGTATAGTGGACAGTGTTTGTATAATGGTGAAGAATTGAACATTACAAAGAGATCTTCATTAATTAAATCAACGAATCATAGAGAAGTACAACACAGAAACAGACCCTTCAACCCGTTCCTTTTCATGCCAACCAAATATTCCAAATTAATCTAGTTCTATTTGCCAGCATTTGGCCCATATCCCACTATTCATATAGCCATCCAGTTGCCTTTTAAATGCTGTAATTGCTCCAGCCTCCATCAGTTCCTCTGGCAGTTTATTCTATAGACTCACCACTCTCTGCAGGAAAAAAAGTTAAAAAGTTCCCTTCAGTTTTTTTTTCAAATCATTCTCTTCCCACTGTAAACCTCTGCCTTCTAGTTTTAGACTCTCCAACCTTGGGGAGGGGGGCGGAGGTGGGGGTGGGGAGGGGGTGGAGGTGATGTGTAAAAATTCCTTCACCACTCACCCTATCCATGCCCTTCATAATTTGATAAACCTCTACAAAGTGCAAATGTGACTCCAATCAACACGAATGGCTGTGCTTTCAGTCATCCTCAGCCTAAATTCTCAAATTCAATAGTGGCCCCTCTTTCTTCTCCACCAAGGCACGATTCTAAAATAAGTTTCATCAACTTGTTCAGACATATTATGACACAGCTCTGTGGGAATTGAATCTAGAACTTTCGCCGCAGTGATAGGGACACTTATCATTCAGTATTAGCCCCTAAATCTGCAACATGATGCTACTGTGTGTTTGTTCCTCAGCCTAACATACCGTGACACAATTCCACAGGACACCTCCTTTTCAGAGATTACCAGACATTCATGGACTGGAATCGAAATCAGAGTTCTGGCTCAGAAACGTGGGCACCACTCATTAAACAAGGCTTAAACCATGCCAGATTTTGGGTCATATTTTAAGTGTATGGATTTATTAAATTCTGGTTAATATTACCAAATTATACAGGGGATATTTCTCATTTTAAAAAAAGTACAAGTTATTATCCTCAAATATAGGATGTTGAGTGTATTCGCTGTGCCATTGAGATAAACTATGAACACCTTTAATTGCTTGGCTATGATTTACGGTTTAAATGGCTATTATCAGTAGTCTGCTACATTAGGGAACGAAATCCTGCAACACACTCTGCACTATGAAGGTTCTCTAGTAGATATCAATACTGAACACCAGAGACGAGGAAAGAGCGCAATTCTGGCCCCAAACCACCGGCCACTATTTCACATTTCTAGCGTGTGGCTTTCCTCTTCCTAAAATTATTCATTGATACAAGGCAACTATTTCATTCTCCTAACTGACTCCTCCCTCTGCCTGCGCAAGGCAAACCAAGCTCTGACTTTGGGAAACTCAAGGCTGGTGTCTGTAGGTCTTCTGGAGAGGGGAGTGTCGTTTTAATCCGAAGGGGGAGTGTGAGGGGGAAATAATAGCACTCACTGGGCTGAGGTGTGGCCGATGGATTTTAACCTGGATACATGTGAGGTATTGCATTTTGGTAAAACAATCAAGGGCAGGGCTTACACAATTAATGCTCGACTTTGGTAGTTTTATAGAAAAGAGTGACACAGGAGTGCCAGTATAATTCTTTGAAGTTTGTGCTGCAGGGTGTTTAAGGTTACTTCATTGCTCAGACCTTTGATGTTAGAAGTTGGGAAGTCATGCTGAGATTGTGCAGGATATTGATACAGCCTCTTCTGTCATACCGTGTGCAGTTCTGTTATAGGAAGAATATTATTAAGGTGGAGATGGTTCAGAAGAGATTTACCAGGATGTTACCAGAACACCTCATCTTCTGCCTCGGGACCCAACAAACACAGGGCATTAACATTGGATTCACTGATGTACAAATCTCCCCTCGCCAACCGAGATCCCAGATTCAACCACCTGACTCACATCTGCCCTCTCGAGGAGACCTAATGTCCATCTTCCTTCCCACCATCTGCTCAACACTCCCCACCGATCTATCACTATCACCTCCTACCTTCACTCACCTATCACTTACTTTTCCGCCAGCCTCACCCCATCACCCATTTTCTCTTAACCCCCTTCCCCTTCCCCAGTCCCGAAGAAAGGTCTTGCCTGAAACGTCGACTCCCTTGCTCCTCGGATGTTGCCTGGCTTCCAGTGCCTTTTCCACCACCATGCTTTACCTACACTGTATTATCCAATATCTGCAGTCCCCATTGTCTGTGAGGTACAATTCCCGGTTAACACAACCATGTCGTTGTCTGTTATAACCGCACATCGTCTTAGGGACATGTTCTTCTCAGATCATGGACAATGAAATGTTCTCTCAACGTTTTACTGATATTGCAATGCCTGATCAGTAGTTACAGAATGTATGTTACAATTTATAAACAGAGAAGCATGTTCTGATAAACCACTGGCATTGCTCCCATATCCAAGGCAGATTGAATGCTTACACTTGGTTAATCTACCAGCCCCAACATTTGTTCCCTCAGTCACCTCCACATATCCCATCCAGAGTGTGTAAATTTTAATCATAATTTTGAATTTTAATAAAAGGCATTGAATTGAAATAGGTTAACTGGAGCTATTTGTTCAGCGACTGTGATTGATTTCAGTCTCCGTGGATCCTAACTGTGTCGCTGGAGGGCTTTCCTCTTCTATTAATTAGAGACTCGGTTCACTGAGATAACCCATTGTATCAGCGGGAGCATCACTGACAGCACTAACAGGGATCAGCAGATCTAGAGAGAGGGGAATGAGAGATCAGAATCTGAGAAAATTAAACGGAAATGTTCCAAAAATGGATTAGAATCTGAGAGCATTAGACTTGAATGTTCCAACAATGGATTAGAATCTGAGAACATTAGACTGGAATGTTCCAACAATGAGCAGGAGTTTATCCGAGGGTCTTTACTGGCATTCTCAACCTTGGATCTCATTAGCTTTGCAGATCTATGATGTATTGATGGTTATTCCAGCTGCTTACTATCCCAACCTCACTCTCGTTGGTGTTCCTGGTACGTCATTCAATATGTTCATTAAGCCAGATTAGACTGAATTGTTGCTCGTATTATTTAAAATATAGAAAGATGGACGTCAACATTTTCAATTCCAATGAAATATTCTATTCCTCACAAATGTTAACAAGCAAATTACTCATGACAAATTACTCACCAATATGCGAGGAGGAACCAGACTGTTCTCAAACTCCATAATCCTTCTAGCTCTGCACAGATCTACGTTTCTACTCCCTAATCCTGTACAATACCACCATCGTGATATCCCTGTCTCCTCCCCAGCCTCAGTGCATAATCTGAGTAAACCATCAATTGTGCCTTTGTTAAATCTGGATACAACTTATCAAGTCCCTTCTAACCACATGTCAGTTACAGAATAATTGCTCTTGAGTATGTTGAACTTGTTCACTGCACAGAGTCTATCAGAAGGGCAGACACTGCATGCTGCTTGTCATTGACACGTAATCTAGAGTCACAGAATAAAACTCTGTTGATATCTCATGAAGAAAATTGCAATTGAAGTGAAACTATTAGCATTTGTGACAGTGGCAAGCGAGAACCTGGATTAAAGTGTGTGTACTTCAACGCGAGGAGCATCCGAAATAAAATGGATGAACTGGCAGCGTGGGTTGGCATCTGGGACTTCGATGTTGTGGCCATTACGGAGAGCGGGGATAGGAATGGCTGTTGCAGGTTCCGGGATTCAGATATTTCAGTAAGAACAGAGAAGATGGTAAAGGAGGGGGAGGTGTGGCATTGTTGAGCAGGGACAATATTACAGTTGTAGAAAGGATGACTGAGGTGGTATGGGTTGAGGTTAGAAACAGGAAACGAGAAGTCGCCATGCTGGGAGTTTTCTATAGGCCTCCGAGTAGTCCCAGAGGTGTAGGGGAAAGATGATTCTCGATAGGAGTAAGAGAGGCAGGGTAGTTGTCATGAGGGACTTCAACTATCCAGATATTGACTGGGATCACTACAGTACGAATTCTATACATGGGTCAGATTTTGTCCAGTGTGTGCAGGGCTTCCTCACACAGTATGTAGACAGGTCTACAAGGGGCGAAGCCACTTTAAATTTAGTACTGGGTAACGAGCCTGGCCAGGTGTCAGATTTTGAAGTAGGTGAGCACTTTGAAGACAGCGATCACAATTCTGTTAGGTTTACTTTAGTGATGGAAAGCGATTGGTGTACTCCACCGAGCAAGTGTTACAGCTGGGGGAAGGGAAATTACGATGCAATTAGGAAAGATTTAGGAAGCGTAGAATGGGGAAGGAAACTGCAGGGGATGAGCACATTAAAAATGTGGAGCTTATGCAAGGAAAACCTCCTGTGTGTCCTAGATAAGTATGTACCTCTTAGGCAGGGAGGAAGATATAGAACGTGAGCCGTGGTTTACTAAGGAAGTGGAATCCCTGGTCAAGAAGAAGGACAACATATGAAAACTCAGTTCGGGCGCTTGAGGGTTACAAGGAAATCAGGAAAGACCTATGATTATCACTGAGAGTGTGGTTGAGGCAGTATTTGGGGTATTATGGACAGATCTGTTTTCTCCTTTAAAAGGAATGATCTCATTGCAACAGAGACAGTATAAAGGAATTTAAGCAGACTAATTCCTGTGTGGATGGTAAAAGAGGCGTGAGTGAAGGTTAATCTGTAGCACTGTCACAGAATAAGAGGTCATTGCATTGAAACTTGATGGTGACGAACAATCACTCGTTATGTTCTAAGAAGGTGATAAATTCCATGGATGCATTTTTAAATTTTACTCAGGATGCATGATTTTGGATATTTAAGTGCCTCTGAGGTTAAAATCTTCAGTCAAATTCTGCCTTGATATCGGGGTCTAGTTAAATCCCTTTTAACTGAGCGGTCAGTTAACCCCTTTTATTAATGTTAATAGGTGATGGTGTCTGCGTGGAGAGTGTTTTTTTCTCAAATAGCGTAGTGAATGTCAGCAATTCTCAGGTCGAGAAAGTTAGGGGAGCTAGATCACTGCAAGTATTTAAAGAAGAGGTAGATGGACTTTTGATCTATCAGAGAGCTGAGGGGTGTGAAGTATTGGGCATTAAAAAGGGCATAATCACAACAAAAGGTCAGCCTTGATTGCATACGATGGTGTGACATTCCGAATTACGTACTCCTGTTTCTTATGTTCTCATATTCTGTCTTTGGAAAGTGAATGGTTGCAAATTCATTGGAAGTGCTATTATTGAATGCTGAGGACAGGGAGTGAAACGTGAGCCAACGCTGGGTGAGATATGGGCCCGATATTCACAGTGAATCTGGGTCAACAACATGACCAACAAATGAAACACCAGTTGCAGAGAGGAGACACTCTGTAAGGAGATGGGTGGCCTCTTTCGTATCCAGCCGGGATTTCCCAATGACAGTTTCCAACCCAAGCCAAACCACACAGTGTTTTGGGGCAGAATGATATCCTGTGTTACTGTGGATCAGGTAGTTGGAGCAAGCGGTCTCTTATCTGCTCCTGTACAGGTGGTTTTAAGGACAGAATGCAACATAGAAGCATAGAACTGAGGAGCAGGAGTGGGTCATTAGACACGTTGTCATTGCTCGACCAGACAGTAAGATCATAAGACCATAAGACCATAAGACATAGGAGTGGAAGTAAGGCCATTCGGCCCATCGAGTCCACTCCGCCATTCAATCATGGCTGATGTGCATTTCAGCTCCACTTACCAGCGTTCTCCCCGTAGCCCTTAATTCCTCTAGACAACAAGAATCTATCAATCTCGGCCTTGAAGACATTTAGCGTCCCGGCTTCCACTGCACTCCGTGGCAATGAATTCCACAGGCCCACCACTCTCTGGCTGAAGAAATATCTCCGCATTTCTGTTCTGAAATGACCCCCTCTAATTCTAAGGCTGTGTCCACGGATCCTAGTCTCCTCGTCTAACGGAAACAATTGCCTAGCATCCACCTTTTCCAAGCCATGTATTATTTTGTACGCCTCTATTAAGTCTCCCCTTAATCTTCTAAACTCCAACGAATACAATCCCAGTATCCTCAGCCGTTCCTCATATGTTAGACCTGTCATTCCAGGGATCATCCGTGTGAATCTCCGCTGGACACGTTCCAGTGCCAGTATGTCCTTCCTGAGGTGTGGGGACCAAAACTGGACACAGTACTCCAAATGGGGCCTAACCAGAGCTTTATAAAGTCTTAGTAGTACATCTCTGCTGTTATATTCCAACCCTCTTGAGATAAGAGACAACACTGCATTCGCTTTCTTAATCACGGACTCAACCTGCATGTTTACCTTTAGAGAATCCTCGACTAGCACTCCCAGATCCCTTTGTGCTTTGGCTTTATTAATTTCCTCACCATTTAGAAAGTAGTCTATGCTTTTATTATTTTTGCCAAAGTGCAAGACCTCGCACTTGCTCACGTTAAATTCCATCAGCCAATTTAGAAAGTAGTCTATGTTTTTATTCTTTTTGCCAAAGTGCAAGACCTCGCACTTGCTCACGTTACATTCCATCAGCCATTTCCTGGACCACTCTCCCAACCTGTCTAGATCCTTCTGTAGCCTCCCCACTTCCTCAGTACTACCTGCCTGTCCACCTAACTTTGTATCATCGGCAAACTTCGCTAGAATGCCCTCGGTTCCCTCATCCAAATCATTAATATATAATGTGAACAGCTGTGGCCCCAGCACCGAACCCTGCGGGACACCGCTCGTCACCGGCTGGCATTCTGAAAAAGAACCTTTTATCCCAATTCTCTGCCTTCTGTTAGACAGCCAATCCTCAATCCATCCCAGCTGCTCACCTCGAACACCATGGGCCCTCACCTTGCTCAACAGCCTCTCGTGTGGCACCTTATCAAAGGCCTTTTGAAAGTTTAGATAGACCACATCCACTGGGTTTCCCTGATCTACCCTACTTGTTACCTCTTCAAAAAATTCCAACAGGTTTGTCAGGCCTGTCCTCCCTTTACTAACTCCATGTTGACTTGTTCTAATCAGACTCTGCTCTTCCAAGAATTTAGAAGCCTCATCCTTAATGATGGATTCTAGAATTTTACCAACAACCGAGGTTAAGCTGATTGGCCTATAATTTTCCATCTTTTGCCTTGATCCTTTCTTGAGCAAGGGGGTTACAACAGCCATCTTCCAATCATCTGGGACCTTTCCTGACTCCAGTGACTCTTGAAAGATCTCAACCAATGCCTCTGCTATTTCCTCAGCCACCTCTCTCAGAACTCTAGGGTGTATCCCATCGGGGCCAGGAGATTTATCAATTTTAAGACTTTTTAACTTTTCTAGCACTATCTCTTTCGTAATGGCAACCATATTCAACTCAGCCCCGTGACACCCTTTAATTTTTGGGATATTACTCATGTCTTCCACTGTGAATACTGACGCAAAGTACTTGTTAAGTTCTCCTGCTATTTCCTTATCTCCCATCACTAGGCTTCCTGCATCAGTTTGAAGTGGCCCAATGTCTACTTTTGCCTGTCGTTTGTTTCTTATGTACTGGAAGAAACTTTTACTATTATTTCTAATATTACTGGCTAGCCTTCCTTCATATTTGATCCTCTCCTTTCTTATTACACTCTTTGTTATCCTCTGTTTGCTTTTGTATCCTTCCCAATCTTTTGATTTCCCACTGTTCTTAGCCACTTTATAGGATCTCTCTTTTTCTTTAATACATTTCCTGACTTCCTTTGTCAGCCAAGGTTGTCTAATCCCTCCCCGGTTAATCTTTCTTTTCTTGGGAATGAACCTCTGTACAGTGTCCTCAATTATACCTACAAACTCCTGCCATTTTTGCTCTGCTGTCTTCCCGGTTAGCCTCTGCTTCCAGTCTATTTTAGTCAGTTCCTCTCTCATGCCCTCATAATTACCTTTATTCAACTGTAACACCATTACATCCGATTTTGCCTTCTCCCTTTCAAACTCCAGCCTGAACTCTACCATATTATGGTCGCTACTTCCTAAGGGTTCCCTTATTTTAAGATCTTTTATAGAGTCTGGTTCATTGCAAAGCATTAGGTCCAGAATAGCCTGCTCTCTTGTGGGCTCCATGACAAGCTGTTCCAAAAAGCCATCCTGTAAGCATTCTATGAATTCCCTTTCTTTAGATCCACTAACAACATTATTTACCCAGTCCACCTGCATATTGAAGTCTCCCATGATCAATGTAACCTTGCCTTTCTGACATGCCTTCTCTATTTCCCGGTACATGTTGTGTCCCTGGTCCTGACCACTGTTAGGAGGTCTATACACAACTCCACTTATGTTTTTTTTGCCTTTGTGGTTCCTCAATTCCACCCACACAGACTCTACATCATCCGACGCTATGTCATTCAATATCATAGATTTAATTTTGTTCTTAACTAACAAGGCAACCCCACCCCCTCTGCCCACCTCTCTGTCTTTTCGATAAGTTGAAAAACCATGGAGGTTTAACTGCCAGTCCTGGCCCCCCTGTAACCAAGTCTCTGTGATGCCTACTACATCATAATCATTCACTATTATCTGTGTCATTAGTTCATCGGCTTTGTTATGTATGCTACGAGCATTCCGGTAAAGTGCCTTAATGCTAACTTCCTTATCATTAGAGATGTTGGAAGTCATATGTCCTAAGTTATCCTTGCTTTTTTACTGCATTCTCAGTCTGCCTCAATTTTAAATCCGCCTGGAAACATTCTATCCTGCTGCTTATCTTGCCATTTACCTCCATACTCCCTGTTGCTTTCACTTTCCCTTCCCCCCAACTCAGAAGTTTAAAGTCCTACTGACCACCCTATTTATCCTCTTCGCTAGAACATTGGTACCTGATCGGTTCAGGTGGAGACCGTCCCCACGGTACAGATCCCCCCTGTTCCAAAACTGATGCCAATGCCCCATGAAGTGGAATCCCTCTTTCCCACACCAATCCCTTAGCCACGTGTTTACTTGCCTAATTTTCTTGTCCCTATGCCAATTGGCTGATCTGATTGTGGTCTCCACAGCACTTTTCTGTCTGTCCACAATTTTCCTCCATTCACATGTCTGTCAAATGTTGAACAAACACAACTTTGAATAAATGCAAACAACCAGGTACAATACTAGGGAACTGCACGAAGCCAAAGTACACAGGCAGCACAATTCTGGAAGGCAACAGACTTTTATCTGTCTTTTTCTCATTCAATTAATTCTGCTGCAGTTTATCATTTTTGATTTGTTCATGGAATGTGGGTGTTGTTGATAGGCCAACATTTATGGACCATGTCTAATTTCGCTGGAAGTAGCGGTGTTGAGCTCCCTTCTTGGGAATGAAACCTCTGGGGAAGAGAATTCCCATTTGAACAGCCCATGAGAATTTCTCATTCAGCCCATCGAGTCTGATCCACCATACAATTATGGCTGACAAGTTTCTCAACCACATTCTCCTGCTTTCTCCTTGTAATCCTTGATCCCTTTGATACTCAAGAACCTAAATATCTCTATCTTAAATATACTCACTGACCTGACCTCTACTGCCTTCTGTGAAAATGAATTCCATAGATTCTCCACTCTCTAGCTGAAGACTTTTCTCCTTATCTCCATTCTAAAAGGTCTTCCCTTTACTCTAAGGCTGTATCCTTGGGACTTAGAGTCTCCTACCAATGGAAATCTTCTTAACATACACAATATCGAGGCCATTCAGTATTCTGTATGTTTCAATTCGATCTCCCCAAATCTCTCTGAACCCCATCGAGAACAGACCCATAGTCCTCAAACTTTCCTATATGCTGAGCTTTTCATTCCTGGGCCCATTATCGTGTACCTCCTGTGAACCCATTCCAAGGCGAGCACATCCTTCCTGAGACATAGAGCTCAAAACAGCGCACAATACTCCAAATGAGGTCTGACAAGAGCCTTATCGTGCCTCAGAAGTACATCCCTGCTTTTACATGCAAATCCTTTCAAAATAAATGCCATCACTGCATTTGCCTTCTTAACTACTGACTCAACCTACAAGTTTACATTGAGAGAATCCTGGAGTGGAACTCCCAAGTCCCTTTCCACTTCAGACATCTGAATTTTCTCAGCAGTCTATGCTTTTATTAGCCATAACAAAGTACATGTTCCCACAATTTCCCACTTTGTATTCCATCTGGCACTTGTTTGCCCATTATCCTAACCTTTCCAAATCCTTATTGAGCCTCCCTGCCTCTTCGATGTTACCTATCCCTATACGTATCTTTGTATCATCTTCAAACGTAGCAAGAATGCCTTCAGTTCATTCATCTGGATCGTTAATGTATCAAGTTAAAAGTTGAGGTCCCAGTACTGAGCTTATGGAACACCAACTGTCACGGAAGGACACTTTTATCGACACTCACTGCTTCCTGCCAGGCAGCCAAATTTCAATCCA
>NW_025208507.1:11823-14781 GCF_004010195.1 Chiloscyllium plagiosum | reverse complement strand
CCAGGGCCCAGGGCCCAGTCACTGAACAGGGACCAGTCACTGACCAGGGACCAGGGCCCAGTCACTGACCAGGGACCAGTCACTGACCAGGGCCCAGGGCCCAGCCACTGACCAGGGCCCAGTCACTGACCAGGGACCAGGGACCAGTCACTGACCAGGGCCCAGTCACTGACCAGGGACCAGGGCTCAGTCACTGACCAGGGTCCAGGGCCCAGCGCCCAGTCACTGACCAGGGCCCAGTCACTGACCAGGGACCAGGGCTCAGTCACTGACCAGGGCCCAGGGCCCAGAGCCCAGTCACTGACCAGGGCCCAGTCACTGACCAGGGCCCAGGGCCCATTGCCCAGTCACTGACCAGGGACCAGTCACTGACCAGGGACCAGGGCCCAGTCACTGACCAGGGACCAGGGCCCAGTCACTGACCAGGGTCCAGGGACCAGTCACTGACCAGGGCCCAGTCACTGACCAGGGACCAGGGACAGTCACTGACCAGGGACCAGTCACTGACCAGGGACCAGGGTCCAGGGCCCAGGCACTGATCAGGGACCAGTCACTGACCAGGGACCAGTCACTGACCAGGGACTGACCAGGGACCAGGGCCCAGTCACTTACCAGGGTCCAGGGCCCAGTCACTGACCAGGGACCAGTCACTGACCAGGGCCCAGGGCCCAGTCACTGACCAGTCACTGACCAGGGCCCAGGGCCCAGTCACTGACCAGGGATCAGGGCCCAGTCACTGACCAGGGACCACGGCCCAGTCACTGACCAGTGCCCAGGGCTCAGTCACTGACCAGGGACCAGGGCCCAGTCACTGACCAGGGACCAGGGCCCAGTCACTGACCAGACCCCAGTCACTGACCAGGGACCAGGGCCCAGTCACTGACCAGGGCACAGTCACTGACCAGTGCCCAGGGCCCAGTCACTGACCAGGGCCCAGTGACTGACCAGCGACCAGGGCCCAGTCACTGACCAGGGCCCAGTCACTGACCAGGGACCAGGGCCCAGTCACTGACCAGTGCCCAGGGCCCAGTGACTGACCAGTGACTTTCCCTCACTCTCTCTTTGTCGCTCTGTCACTCTCTCTCCCATATTCCTTCCCCACCCTCTCCACAGAGACAGACAGAGTGAGAGACGGAGAGAGAGAAACTGAGAGAGAGAGACAGAGACAGAGAGAGGGAGATATATATATAGAGAGGAGGGGAGAGAGAGAGAGGGAGAGGGAGAGGGAGGGAGAGAGAGAGACAGAGAGAGAGAGACAGAGAGAGAGAGACAGAGACAGAAAGAGACACAGAGAGAGACAGAGAGAGAGGGACAGAGAGAGAGAGAGACAGAGAGAGAGAGAGAGACAGAGAGAGGGGAGGTCGAGATAGAGGAGAGGGAGTGTTTGTGGGGTGAGGAGTGAGAGGGGCGGGCGATAGAGAGGCGACAGAGAAATAAAGGCTCAGAGAAGAGAGGGCGAGAGAGAGGGGAGGGTCAGTTAGCGGGGAGGGTGAGTGAAGGGAGGACGAGAGAGAGGGTATAGCAAAGAGATGGGAGGGCGAGAGAGGGGAGGGCGAGAGAGTGGTTGGCGAGACACAGAGAGAGAGACACAGAGAGAGAGACACAGAGAGAGGTCCTCACAGCACTGAGCCAGGCTGTGGGTCACAGAGAGAGACAGAGACACAGACAGGGAGAGGGACAGGGACAGAGACAGAGACAGAGATACAGACAGGGACTGGGACACAGACAGGGAGAGGGACAGGGACACAGACAGGGACTGAGATACTGACAGGGACAGGGACAGGGACAGAGGGAGAGAGTCCGTTACAGCACTGAGCCAGACTGTGGGTCACAGAGAGACAGAGAGACACAGACAGGGACACAGACAGCGACAGGGACAGGGACAGGGACAGGGAGAGAGTATCTTACAGCACTGAGCCAGACTGTGGGTCACAGAGAGACAGAGAGACACAGACAGGAACACAGACAGAGACACAGACAGGGACACAGACAGGGACACAGACAGGGACACAGACAGGGACACAGACACAGACAGGGACAGAGACACAGACAGGGACAGAGACACAGACAGGGACAGGGAGAGTCCCTTTCAGCACTGAGCCAGACTGTGGGTTACAGACACAGACAGGGACAGATACACAGACAGAGGCAGTCCCTTACAGCACTGAGCCAGACTGTGGGTCACAGAGAGACAGATAGACACAGACAGGGACACAGACAGGGACAGGGACAGGGACACAGACAGAGACACAGACAGGGACAGGGACAGGGACAGGGACACAGACAAAGACACAGACAGAGACATAGACAACGACAGGGACAGATAGAGAGTCCCTTACAGCACTGAGCCAGACTGTGGGTCACAAAGAGACACGGACAGAGACAGGGACAGAGACAGAGACAGAGGAGACACAGACAGGGACAGGGTTAGAGACAGAGACAGAGACAGACTGAGACACAGAGACAGACAGGGACACAGACAGGGACAGAGAGAGAGGCCCTCACAGCACTGAGCCAGTCTGTGGGTCACAGAGAGACAGAGAGACACAGACAGGAACACAGAGACAGACAGGGACACAGAGACAGACAGGGACACAGACAGGGACAGAGAGAGAGGCCCTCACAGCACTGAGCCAGTCTGTGGGTCACAGAGAGACAGAGAGACACAGACAGAGACAGGGACACAGACAGGGACAGGGACAGAGACACAGACAGAGACAGGGACACAGACAGGGACAGGGACAGAGACAGACTGAGACACAGAGACAGACAGGGACACAGATAGGGACAGAGAGAGAGTCCCTCACAGCACTGAGACAGTCTGTAGGTCACAGAGAGACAGAGAGATAGGTACAGCGACATAGACAGCGACAGGGACAGAGACACAGACAGGGAGAGGGAGAGGGACAGGGAGAGGGACAGGGACAGGGACAGGGACAGGGACAGGGACAGGGACAG
>NW_025208507.1:8249-11666 GCF_004010195.1 Chiloscyllium plagiosum | reverse complement strand
ACAGGGACAGAGACACAGACAGGGACAGAGGCAGGGACACAGACTGGGACAGGTACAGAGAGAGAGTCCCTTACAGCACTGAGGCAGACTGTGGATCACAGAGAGACAGAGAGACAGACAGACAGGGACAGAGACACAGACAGGAACAGGGACACAGAGAGAGACACAGACAGGGACAGAGGCAGGGACACAGACTAGGCTAGGACACAGACAGGGACAGTCCCTTACTGCACTGAGCCAGGCTTTGGGTCACAGAGAGAGAGAGAGACAGACAGACAGGGACAGAGACACAGACAGGGACAGGGACAGGGACAGGGACAGGGACAGAGAGAGTCCCTTACAGCACTGAGCCAGACTGTGGGTCACAGAGAGACAGAGAGACACAGACAGGGACAGAGAGAGACACAGACAGGGCCAGAGAGAGACATAGACAGGGCCAGAGACAGGGACAGGGACAGGGAGAGAGTCCCTTACAGCACTGAGCCAGACTGTGGGTCACAGAGAGACAGAGAGCGACACAGACAGGGACAGGACAGATACACAGACAGAGACAGAGATACAGACAGAGGCAGTCCCTTACAGCACTGAGCCAGACTGTGGGTCACAGAGAGACAGAGAGACACAGACAGGGACAGGACAGATACACAGACAGAGACAGAGATACAGACAGAGGCAGTCCCTTACAGCACTGAGCCAGGCTGTAGGTCACAGAGATATACAGACAGGGACAGGGACAGGGACAGGGACACAGACAGGTACAGGGACACAGACAGAGAGAGAGACACAGACAGGGACAGAGACACAGACAGGGACAGATACACAGACAGAGACAGAGATACAGACAGAGGCAGTCCCTTACAGCACTGAGCCAGACTGTGGGTCACAGAGAGACAGAGAGACACAGACAGGAACACAGACAGAGACACAGACAGGAACACAGACAGGGACAGGGACACAGACAGCGACAGCGACAGCGACAGCGACAGGGACAGCGACAGGGACACAGACAGGGACAGGGACAGGGATACAGACAGGGACAGGGACACCGACAGGGACAGGGACAGAGAGAGAGTGAGAGTCCCTTACAGCACTGAGGAGAAAGTGAGGTCTGCAGATGCTGGAGATCAGAGCTGAAAATGTGTTGCTGGAAAAGCGCAGGAATTCCTGAAGAAGGGCTTATGCCTGAAATGTCGATTCTCCTGTTCCCTGGATGCTGCCTGACCTTACAGCACTGAGCCAGGCTGTGGGTCACAGAGAGACAGAGAGACACAGACAGAGACATAGACAGGGACAGGGACACAGACAGAGACAGGGACACAGACAGAGACAGAGATACAGACAGAGACAGAGATACAGACAGAGACAGAGATACAGAGAGAGGCAGTCCCTTACAGCACTGAGCCAGACTGTGGGTCACAGAGAGACAGAGAGACACAGACTGGGACAGGGACAGAGATACAGACAGAGACAGAGACACAGACAGAGGCAGTCCCTTACAGCACTGAGCCAGACTGTGGGTCACAAAGAGACAGAGAGACACAGACAGGGACAGAGACAGAGACAGAGACAGAGACAGAGACAGAGTCCCTTACAGCACTGAGCCAGACTGTGGGTCACAGAGAGACAGAGAGACACAGACAGAGACACAGACAGGGACAGAGACAGAGACAGAGACAGAGACAGAGACAGAGTCCCTTACAGCACTGAGCCAGGCTGTAGGTCACAGAGAGACAGAGAGACACAGACAGAGACAGTGACAGAGACACAGACAGGGACAGGGACTGGGACACGACAGGGACACAGACAGACAGGGACAGGGACAGAGACAGTCCCTTACAGCACTGAGCCAGACTGTGGGTCACAGAGAGACAGAGAGACACAGGGACAGGGACTGACAGAGACACAGACAGGGACAGGGACTGGGACACGACAGGGACACAGACAGACAGGGACAGGGACAGAGACAGTCCCTTACAGCACTGAGCCAGACTGTGGGTCACAGAGAGACAGAGAGACACAGACAGAGACAGTGACAGAGACACAGACAGGGACAGGGACTGGGACACGACAGGGACACAGACAGACAGGGACAGGGACAGAGACAGTCCCTTACAGCACTGAGCCAGACTGTGGGTCACAGAGAGACAGAGAGCGACACAGACTGGGACAGGGACAGGGACACAGGCAGGGACACAGGCAGGGACAGTCCCTTTCAGCACTGAGCCAGGCTGTGGGTCACAGAGAGACAGAGAGACACAGACAGGGACAGAGACAGAGACAGAGACAGGGACAGGGACAGTCCCTTTCAGCACTGAGCCAGGCTGTGGGTCACAGAGAGACAGATACAGCGTCATAGACAGAGACAGAGACACAGACAGGGACACAGACAGATACAGAGACAGAGAGAGTCCCTTACTGCACTGAGCCAGGCTGCAGGTCACAGAGAGACAGAGAGACACAGACAGAGACAGTGACAGAGACAGAGACACAGACAGGGACAGGGACATAGAGAGTCCCTTACAGCACTGAGCCAGGCTGTGGGTCACAGAGAGACAGAGAGCGACACAGACAGGGACAGGGACAGAGACACAGACAGGGACAGGTACAGAGACCGGAACAGAGACACAGACAGAGACACAGACAGAGACAGGAACAGAGACAGGAACAGAGACAGGAACAGAGAGAGTCCCTTACAGCACCGAGCCAGACTGTGGGTCACAGAGAGACAGAGAGCGACACAGACAGGGACAGAGAGAGACATAGACAGGGACAGGTACAGAGACCGGAACAGAGACACAGACAGGGACAGGTACAGAGACCGGAACAGAGACAGGAACAGAGAGAGTCCCTTACAGCACTGAGCCAGGCTGTGGGTCACAGAGAGACAGAGAGACAGGTACAGCGACATAAACAGGGACAGGGACAGGGACAGAGACAGAGACAGAGACAGGGACACGGACAGGGACAGGGACAGGGACAGGGACAGGGACAGGGACAGGGACAGGGACAGGGACAGGGACAGGGACAGGGACAGGGACAGGGACAGGGACAGGGACAGGGACAGGGACAGGGACAGGGACAGGGACAGGGACAGGGACAGGGACAGGGACAGGGACAGGGACAGGGACAGGGACAGGGACAGGGACAGGGACAGGGACAGGGACAGGGACAGGGACAGGGACAGGGACAGGGACAGGGACAGGGACAGGGACAGGGACAGGGACAGGGACAGGGACAGGGACAGGGACAGGGACAGGGACAGGGACAGGGACAGGGACAGGGACAGGGACAGGGACAGGGACAGGGACAGGGACAGGGACAGGGACAGGGACAGGGACAGGGACAGGGACAGGGACAGGGACAGGGACAGGGACAGGGACAGGGACAGGGACAGGGACAGGGACAGGGACAGGGACA
>NW_025208507.1:4608-7862 GCF_004010195.1 Chiloscyllium plagiosum | reverse complement strand
CAGAGGGACACAGAGAGACCCAGAGGGACAGAGGGTCCCAGAGAGACTCAGAGGGTCACAGAGAGACCCAGAGGGACACAGAGGGTCACTGAGAGAGCCAGAGGGACACAGAGGGACACAGAGGGTCACAGATGGACACAGAGGGACACAGAGGGTTACAGAGAGTCCCAGAGGGACACAGAGGGTCACAGATGGACCCAGAGGAACACAGAGAGACCCAGAGGGACATAGGGTCCCAGAGAGACACAGAGGGTCACACAGAGGGACATAGG
Source organism: Chiloscyllium plagiosum (assembly GCF_004010195.1). Taxonomy (NCBI): domain Eukaryota; kingdom Metazoa; phylum Chordata; class Chondrichthyes; order Orectolobiformes; family Hemiscylliidae; genus Chiloscyllium; species Chiloscyllium plagiosum. The sequence goes on along the minus strand of NW_025208507.1, from coordinate 7,590 downwards.
GTCCCAGAGAGACACAGAGGGTCACAGAGAGACACAGAGGGACACAGAGGGACACAAGACCCAGAGGGACACAGAGGGACAGAGAGAGACCCAGAGGGACACAGAGGGACAGAGAGAGACCCAGAGGGACACAGAGGGACAGAGAGAGACCCAGAGGGACACAGAGGGTCACACAGAGAGACCCAGAGGGTCAGAGAGGGATACAGAGGGTCACACAGGGACACAGAGGGTCACAGAGGGACACAGAGGGTCACTGAGAGACCCAGAGGGACACAGAGAGACCCAGAGGGACAGAGGGTCCCAGAGAGACTCAGAGGGTCACAGAGAGACCCAGAGGGACACAGAGGGTCACTGAGAGAGCCAGAGGGACACAGAGGGACACAGAGGGTCACACAGGGACACAGAGGGACCCAGAGAGACACAGAGGGACACAGAGGGTCACACAGGGACACAGAGGGTCACAGAGGGACACAGAGGGTCACTGAGAGAGCCAGAGGGACACAGAGGGTCACAGAGAGACCCAGAGGGTCACAGATGGTCCCAGAGGGACACAGAGGGACACAGAGGGTTACAGAGAGTCCCAGAGGGACACAGAGGGTCACAGATGGACCCAGAGGAACACAGAGAGACACAGAGGGACGAATAGGGACACAGAGGGTCACAGAGGGACACAGAGAGACCCAGAGGGACACAGAGAGACCCAGAGGGACATAGGGTCCCAGAGAGACACAGGGGGTCACAGAGAGACACAGAGGGACACAGAGGGTCACAGAGGAACACAGAGAGACCCAGAGGGACACAGAGGGTCACTGAGAGAGCCAGAGGGACACAGAGGGTCACAGAGGGACACAGAGGGACACAGAGAGACCCAGAGGGTCACAGAGGGTCACAGAGAGACCCAGAGAGACCCAGAGGGTCACAGAGGGACATAGAGGGACACAGAGGGTCCCAGAGAGACACAGAGAGACCCAGAGGGTCACAGAGGGCCACAGAGGGTCCCAGAGAGACACAGAGAGACCCAGAGGGTCACAGAGGGACACAGAGGGTCCCAGAGAGACACAGAGGGTCACAGAGAGACCCAGAGGGACACAGAGGGTCACAGAGGGTCACAGAGAGACACAGAGGGTCACAGAGGGAAACAGAGGGTCACAGAGGATCACAGAGGGTCACAGAGGGACATAGAGAGACCCAGAGGGTCACAGAGGGACATAGAGGGACATAGAGGTTCACAGAGGCTCACAGAGGGTCACAAAGGGACCCAGAGTGTCACAGAGGAACATGGAGGGACACAGAGGGTCACAGAGAGACCCAGAGGGTCACAGAGAGACCCAGAGGGTCACAGAGGGTCACAGAGAGAGACACAGAGGGTCACAGAGAGACCCAGAAGGACACATAGGGTCACAGAGGGTCATAGAGGGACACAGATGTACACAGAGGGTCATAGAGGGTCACAGAGAGACCCAGAGGGACACAGAGGGTCACAGAGAGACCCAGAGGAACATAGAGGGACATATAGGGGCACAGAGGGTCACAGAGAGACCCAGAGGGACACAGAGGGTCACAGAGGGACACAGAGGGACATAGAGGGATCCAGAGGGACACAGAGAGACCCAGAGGGACCCAGAGGGTCACAGAGGGACCCAGAGGGACACAGAGGGTCACAGAGAGACCCAGAGGAACATAGAGGGACATATAGGGGCACAGAGGGTCACAGAGAGACCCAGAGGGACACAGAGGGTCACAGAGAGACACAGAGGGACATAGAGGGATCCAGAGGGACACAGAGGGTCACAGAGAGACACAGAGGGCCACAGAGAGACCCAGAAGGACACATAGGGTCACAGAGGGATCCAGAGGGACACAGAGGGTCACAGGAGGACCCAGAGGGACACAGAGGGACATAGAGGGACACAGAGGGTCGCAGAGGGACACAGAGGGTCACAGAGAGACCCGGAGGGACACAGAGGGTCACGGAGGGAGCCAGAGGGACACAGAGAGTCACAGAGGGACATAGAGGGGCACAGAGGGTTACAGAGGGACATAGAGGGACACAGAGGGTCACAGAGGGACACAGAGGGTCACAGAGGGTCACAGAGAGACCCAGAGGGACACAGAGGGACACAGTGGGTCACAGAGGGGCCCAGAGGGACATAGAGGGGCACAGAGGGTCACAGAGGGACATAGAGAGACCCAGAGCGACACAGAGGGTCACAGAGAGACCCAGAGGGACACAGAGGGACACATAGAGACCCAGAGGGACACAGAGGGACACAGAGAGACCCAGAGGAATACAGAGGGACAGAGAGAGACCCAGAGCGACACAGAGGGTCACAGAGAGACCCAGAGGGACACAGAGGGACACAGAGAGACCCAGAGGGACACAGAGGGACACAGAGAGACCCAGAGGGACCCAGAGGGTCACAGAGGGACCCAGAGGGACATAGAGAGACCCAGAGGGACACAGAGGGTCACAGAGAGACCCAGAGGGATACAGAGGGACACAGAGAGACACAGAGGGACACAGAGGGTCACAGAGAGACCCAGAGGGACCCAGAGGGTCACAGAGGGACCCAGAGGGACCCAGAGGAACATAGAGAGACCCAGAGGGACACAGTGGGTCACAGAGGGTCACAGAGGGTCACAGAGGGACATAGAGAGACCCAGAGAGACGCAGAGGGTCACAGAGGGACATAGAGGGTCACAGAGGGACACAGAGGGACACAGAGGGTCACAGAGAGACCCAGAGGGACACAGAGGGTCACAGATGGACACAGAGGGTCACAGAGGATCACAGAGGGTCACAGAGGGACATAGAGGGGCACAGAGGGTCACAGAGTGACTGTATGTGTGAGGTTGTGTATATGTGTGTTTGAGTGTGTGTGCATGTGTGAGAGTGTGTGTATGTGTGTGTGAGTGTGTGTGCATGTGTGAGAGTGTGTGTATGTGTGTGTGAGTGTGTGTGTGTGTGTGAGAGTGTGTGAG
>NW_025208507.1:0-2250 GCF_004010195.1 Chiloscyllium plagiosum | reverse complement strand
TAAGATTTGCTTTCCCAAAATGCAGCACCTCGCATTTATCTGAATTAAACTCCATCTGCCACTTCTCAGCCCATTGGCCCAACTGGTCCAGATCCTGTTGTAATCTGAGGTAACCCTCTTCGCTGTCCACTAAGTTACTGCCAAATAATCTCACTCAATATTGCTGTGGAAACATTCCAACAACTTTGGGTAACGTGATTTGGTAAAGTCATTTTATAAATGAATATTGATGTAGGTTCAGTCTGTCAGACTGTTACCATGGTAACTTCATAAACACATGAGAATGATTCAAACTTTCCCTTTATCAGTTTAAAGTTTGTGTTGTGGAAACTGCCATCCTTCCATTTCTGAATTAAATTTAATGATGATATTTTAAAATGAGTTTTGTGGAAGGGAAGGGATGTGCTGTGGAATTGTTCCACCTTGGGCCTCTCGTCTTGGAGACGGAAGGTTCCGGAACTAGGATCTGCTCCAGAGACACAGAGTCCAGGCCAGTACCAATCTGGGCCGGGGGCACGAGGGGTGGGGCAAGCCTGCCCTCTTTAGATCAAACCCTCCACCTCAACCTCCCGCCTGATTTCCCACATGGAAGATCCCACTGCACTATTTCAAAGGGAACCTAATAGACAGCGTTCCCTCTGGCTTTCCCAATCGATAGTTCTCCTGGATCCCCACCGACCGTTATCCGGTCACATGTCACCTCGCGTCTTTGTGGGATCTTGCTGTGCACATGCCCCGCGTCCCCTACGTCATGACGGCAACTCTGCTCGAAAGGTACTTCATCGGGAGCTCTGTAAGGCACAGAAACTGCTTCTCGCTCAGTTAGTTTGAAACCTACCCCAGGGCCGTGAGACCGGAGCAAGGACTTCCCTCGGGCCCTGAGCTCTTGCTAGCAGGGAAGGCACGGGCGTTACGCAAATGAAGCAGGCCACAGCACTGTTCATACTCACAGTCCCTCCTCTTTGATGATCTTGGCCAGGACAGTGCGGGTAGATCCAGACTTTATCTTCTCGTCGACTGGAAAGGAAACGGCGAGGTGGGGGGGGATAGCGAGAGCAAAAAACAGCAAGAGAAAGAGACAGTGAGACAGAGCGAGAGGGAGCGAGAGCAAGTGAAAGAGAGCAAGATAGAATGAAAGAGAGAGACAGTGAGACAGAGTGAGAGATAGAGTGAGTGAAAGAGAGAGAGAGAATGAGAAAGAGACAATTAGTTCCTGTTACACAGACCTTTTCTCCACATTTAGAATTCCACACTTTTTTATTCGTTTGTGGATAATGGAGAATGTGTGTGAGAGAGAGAGAGAGAGAGACAGAGAATGGGAGAGAGAGATAGAGAATGGGAGAGAGAGAGAGAGACAGAGAATGGGAGAGTGAGAAAATGAGAGAGAGACACACACAGTCTGTTATTAGACACTGCCTTATGAGAAATGCTAATGCAGCCTGAACCCTGTGAACACACTGACTCCCACAGGCACACAGAGCTGGGTGTTACAACAAGCACTTCCTCTCACTCTCTCTTCACTTCCCCCACCCCCATTGACACTCCCTCTCCCTCCCTATCAGTGTTTATCCAGTATTCCCTTTAAACACATCCCAGAGGATTTTCCATTGCTGGTTGGATTAGAGGACAAGAGAGGGCTGTTTGGGGGATAGTAGACAGGAAAATGGAACCAGCACCACTCCAAACTTATCAATAGGCAGGGCAGGGCCGGAGGGGCTGAACAGCCTCTCCCTGAGCACTGAACTCTCCACATGGGAACACCGAACTCCGAGCTGCTGACTGGGTTTATAAATGAACACACCTGACCATTAAGGCCCCTCCATCCTGCTCCCAGTTTTGGGATTTCTGCCTTCTCTATATCTTCAAAGTCAGACCCCTTCACAGTTTTAAAACTCCCTCTCCCTTTTTTAAGGGACCTTCCCGAATAGTTCGGGCCATTTCCCAGTTCTGGCAGTTCCTGCCGTGTATCCCCCTCCATCGCTGTTCTCCGAATTATTAATGTAAAGGCTACAACCAGGTTAACTCAGGGTTCACATTTAACTCAATCCCTCCACTGTCCATATTCCAATCCTCCAAGCCGAGCCCGAGTATCCAGGCTAGTCAACCAGGTGGATCGTCGACCAGGATTCCAATTGCTGTCCTCGGCCAATCAGCCGGAGAAATGCCGGCCAATCCTTGCTGGGCCTGGGGAGGTGGATGGGAAAACGATGGCGAGATCTGGATTTAATGGCCCTGCCCAGAGTCCCTGTC
>NW_025208506.1:8642-14781 GCF_004010195.1 Chiloscyllium plagiosum | reverse complement strand
ATGTTGGCTAGGCTGCAGTTCAGTTTTGGCCGCCTTGCTATAGGAAGGATTGTATTAAGCTGGAAAGAATGCAGAACACATTTAGAAAAAATGTTGCCCGAGCTCAATCGCCTGAGTTTTCGGGACAGTTTGGTCAAGCTTGGTTTTTTTTTCATGACAGTGTAGGACATGGAGGAGTTATCTTGAAGACCACAAGAAGCTTAGATAGCGGGATTGCACTCAGTATTTTTCTCAGGCTTTGCGAATCGAGGAATGCAGGGAACTAGTTTAAGATTCGAGAGGAAACCGTAAAAAGGGAAACTGAGGAGTTTTTTTAGACAGAGGATTGTACGCATATGAAGTGAGCTGCCGTGGAAGTGGTTGAGGTGGGTACGTTAACAACAAGTATACGTCATTTGACCAAATACCTGGGTAGGAAATTGGTGTGTATGGACCAGTTGCAAGGAACTGTGCTCCGCATGGTTGGATGTTTTCATTCGCAAGGACCAGTTTCGATCAAAAGCCCTGTCTCCGTTCTGTAAATCTCTCTGCCTCTATGACTCAATTGCAGAGACTCCATTGAACAGAGGTGCACAATAGAACAAATCATTGTAACACGCATGAATGCGCAAACACACACAAGATAGACACACACATATAGAAGCACATAGCAACACAGATAAATACACATACGTGGAATCATAGCCGTGGATAAGTAGATAGAGAAAGAGGCTGATCCACGTACACATAAACACACCCCGCTCCACATACACACACACACAGAGACACACGTTAAACAACACGTTCCCAGAAACAGCTACATATGCAAACTTACGCAGCACACACACACATACGTAAACAGAGACATACGTATTAACATATAGAGTAACACATATGGAGAAACACCAACACACACACAAGAATGTGGTGCATCCGTTTTCAATATGAGGTCTTTAATTTCTGGGTGGGGTCTGTGTGTTCAGTGTGTGGTCCGGGAGTTCTGTGTCAGCTCTGCACATTAAATTTGAGGTACCATGTTCAGTGTGGGCAACTGAGAGAGAGTCCTTCCAAAACGGCACATATTTCCCTTCATTACCTAATGTTCTTCCTGAACCTATTCATCCAAAATAGATAGAATGTCCATTCCCCAGCTGTGTAGCCAGATCTGTACCATGAAACGTGTGTGAATGTAGACGCAGGTGATCACCAATGCAGTTTTGTTTGTATCCTGAAAGCTAGGGGAGTGACATTGGCCGGGGGGGATTGACATATGACAGTGGTAACGGCACCTGAACCTTTTCAGGAAGGCCTGAATTGGGATTAATCTCTCTTGGAGGTTTGGAGACTGTCATATTTGCTAACATCTCTCTGAGACCGAGATTGAACTTGAGAGAAGCATGTCAGATACTGGATGCAGCCTGTGTGTGCCAGTTGTGTCCTGGGTGAGAACGAAGTATGAGGCAGTTCCAATCAGGTTGAGATCTGTTATGAAGAAGGCCAGACTTCCTCAAAGTATTTTAAGGTGACGCACCAGAGGCGAACATTCTTTCTTAGGCGGATGGACAGTGGAAATTCCAGGAGTGGTGCAGCTGATCAAACAGTACGTTTTAATGGAAAACAAAATTTGTTTGAAAACTACGTATGAAACAGGAACAGAATGAAAACAGAATTTTGAATAACTTCACGTAGTTGAAAACCCAAACGACTCTATTGCAAGTTAGCGAGGGAGCTGTTCCAATTTCTGCAACATCCCAAATCGCACCACTTAGCAAAAGGCAAAATCAAACTCAGGTTCATACGTACAGGTGAGCTTTCAGAGAGAAAGCTGGTGATAAACATATGTTGAAGCATGGAACATCTTTTTCTGGGAGCTCTTTCTCTGCGAACAGGGTATTTCTAACAACCTGCTAAAAATGAACAAACTAGAAAATATCATGAACAGGGAGAACTTGCCAATTCCCTCTTACTATTGAAAGTAGCACTCGACAGACATATCAGAAACTCTGTCTTCACGATCCCTCTTCAATATAAACAAGGACAACGTAAATTTGTTAAAGGGCCAGAATCGACACACACGTTAGCATCATTGGTAAAAACTACAAAGGGAAAACGGATTGCTGACGCAGCCCATCAGTCCAACAGCCCCACCCTCAACCTGTTTGACAGACACTTTCACAAACCTAATTATCTTTCAGGTTATCTATTCATGCCTTCCCCGCTTATCCCCCTCATAGCCTTCTGAGTTGGCCCCATTCTCAGTCCTTCAGTACTTGTTGCCACTGAGACTTCAATTGTGTTATACTCACTGATTTGCCCCCGGAACATTTAATGTCCTGAAGCTTACCATAAAGAGAAAATCAAACCATTCCCACTTGACGTTCAATGGTATCTACATTATATTATACACTGACAACCACCCATTCCCCACCCTGCCACCCACAGCTTTCAACTACCATCATCCTGGGTCTGAAAATTGAGCCGGAAACTAACCTGGACCAGCCATATCAATACAGTGGCTAAAGAGCGACTCAGAGGTGAGAAATCCTGCAGCGGCTAATTTAGCTCCTTACTCTCCCCTCCACTCACTTCCAACCTTCGCACCTCGCAAAATCTATCTACCAATGAGAAGGCACAACTGAGTTGTGTGAAACCCACTTGCTTGGATTTATGCAGCTGCAACTACACTCAAAAGACTCGATTCAGGGCAAAAAGGTTCAATTGATTGAGAGAGCATCCACACACATAATACTCGCTCGACCACCAAATCTCTGTGGCAGTGTGTACCTTCCACAAGGTGCATATCAGAAATTCACCAGAACTCCTGATTGAGCACCTTTGTACCCCGTGACCATTTCCATCCAGCTGGACAAGGAATCCAGACGCATGGGATCACAGCGTCTCCAAGCCACTCACCATTGTGACTTGGAAGTGTATCGCATTCCTTCACTATTACAGGTTAAAATTCTGGAAGTCCTCCCATATGGAATCATGGGTCTGCACAGAGCACACAGACTGCTTTGTTTCAGGAGCGCAGTCCACCACGTCATTCCACGGGGAATGATGGAGAGCAAAAATGTTGGCCGAACAAGTGGCTCTCATTTTAAGTGAATGAATAGGAATGAAAGTTAAGTGAAATATTTCGAGAGTTCCTTCAAAGTCACTGGGTCAAAACTGTCTAACTGCTTCACTGACGGTTTATCGTTAGTCTGCGTGCAGCACACTGACCACTGCAGTTCAAGAAGGAGTTCAGCCACATTCTCTTCTCAAAAGGGGGAAATGGGGATGGACAACAAATGGCGGACCGGCCAATATGCACCACGTCTTGTGAATGAAATGTAATGAAGGGTGAGTGAAGACCATGATGATGTGCTTTCAGAGGGTACTGATCTGTGAGATGTCGTTCTTCTCTCCCCCAACACCTGAGATCCCGACGCCAGCTTATTGCATCCCTATCGCCGAAGGATTCTCTATCACTCTGTCTTGATACAATTTCAGACTTCACTGTGAAAATGTTACTTCACAAAAACGCTTAGACATGAATGTAAGAAACCAGGATCATTACGACGATAGATTAATGTACAATCCTCGAGCTGACATTTGCTGAACTGCATCCGAGGATATCAATAACAAAATAGGTCACACTGAGGTACCTCTAACTATCTGTGCTGTTGATTTTCTTTTCACACTTTATTAATTTCTCTCTCCTCCCTCATTAATGTCTCTGTCGCTGTTTCTATCTCGAACGTTGTTATTTTTACTCCCTCACCTCTGTCAAACAATATACAATTCATTCTCTCTGTAAAGTCTTCATTCAAACACTCTTTCACTCTCATTGCCCAATCTCTCTTTCTCCAATTCTTTTTTCATGTATCTCTCTTTCATTAGTCTTTGTTTCTGTTTTTCCTCTTGAACACATTCATCTTCTTTCACTGTCCCTCATTAATCATTCTCTCACGCACACTTCTCTCTTCATTCTCTGCTCTGCATTCCACTCGAACACATTTATCTCCTTTGTCTCTGCTACTCGTTGTTCTCTGTACCTGTATTTCAATAGACAATAGGTGCAGGAGTAGGCTATTCTGCCCTTCAATATGATCATGGCTGATCATCCATAATCAGTATCCTGTTCTTGCCTTATCTCCATAACCCTTGATTCCATTATCCTTGAGAGCTCTATCCAACTCTTTCTGAAATGAATCCAGAGACTGGACCTCCATTGCCCTCTGGGGCAGAGCATTCCACACAGCCACCACTCTCTGGGTGAATACGTTTATCCTCATCTCTGTCCTAAATGGTCTACCCCGTATGTTTAAGTTATGTCCTCTGGTTCGGCACTCACCGAACAGAAACATGTTTCCTGCCTCCAGAGTGTCCAATCCTTTAATAATCTTATATGTCTCATTCAGATCCCCTCTCAGTCTTCTAAACTCAAGGTTATACAAGCCCACTCGCTCCAGTCTTTCAGCGTACGTTAGTGCCGCCAAATCGACCTCGTGAACCTACGCTGCACTCCCTCAATAGCCAGAATGTCTTTCCCCAAATTTGGAGACCAGAACTGCACACAATTCTCCAGCTGTGGTCTCACCAAGGTCAAGTACAGCTGCAGAAGAACCTCTTTGCTTCTAAACTCAATCCCTCTTGTTATGAAGGCCAGCATGCTATTAGCCTTCTTCACTACCTGCTGTACCTGCTTGCTTACCTTCATTGACTGGTGTACAAGCACACCCAGATCTCTTTGTGCGGCCACTTTACCTAAATTGATTCCATTTGATTACCTGTGCTTGCCCCCAAAGTGGATAACCATACATTTATCCACATCAAACTGCATCTGCCATGCGTCTGACCACTCACCTAACCTGTCCAGGTCATCCTGTAATCTCCTAACAATCTCCTCACATTTCACCCTACCACCCAGCTTAGTATCATCAGCAAATTTGCTAACGTTATTACTAATACCATCTTCTATATCATTAATATATATTGTAAAAAGCTGCGGTCCCAGCATTGCTCCCTGCGGTACCCCATTGGTCACTGCCTGCCATTCCGAAATGGAGCCGTTTGTCACTGCTCTTTGTTTCCTGTCAGCCAACCAACTTTCAGTCCAAGTTAGTACTTTGCCCCCAACACCATGCGCCCTAATGTTGCTCACTAACCTCCTATGTGGGACTTTATCAAAAGCTTTCTGGAAGTCCAGGAGCACTACATCTACTGGATCTCCCTCGTCCATCTTCAGAGTTACATCCTCAAAAAAATCGAAATGATTAATCAAGCATGATTTCCCCTTCATAAATGCATCCTGACTCTGACCTATCCTGTTATTACTACCCAGATGTTTCGTAATTTCATCCTTTATAATAGACACCAGCATCTTTCCCACCACTGAGGTCAGACGATCTGGTCTATAATGTCCAGCTTTCTCTCTCCCACTTTTCTTAAAAAGTGGTACAACATTAACCACCCTCCAATCCGCAGGAATTGATCCCGCTTTCTAACCCGTTTACTTTCCTTCTGCATACCTCACATTATTCTCTCCAACACATTAATCTTCTGTCTCTGTATCTCTCATTACGTTTTGCACATCAATTTTTCTGTAATACCTGTATTTACAGTATTTTGTCTCCTCCACCTCTCCTGTTTATCTTGCAATCTCCATTATGCTTCTCTCTTGCTTCCTCATCACTCCCTCGACCTTTATTTTATGCTCTCTCTCTATCCATTAAGCCTCCTTCTGCATGCCTTAACTTTTATCTTGGCTGCACTTCGTGCCACAGTGTCAATCTCCAAACTCAGCAGGATCTAACTCAGTGGCAGGCCTGTCCGTAAATGGTAAATCCTGTGCTCTATCTGTGAAAGGTCGTTCACATCAATTCCTGATGGCTGAACCCACATGTGGCAACTTACTTAATATTAAACCCCCCACTATCAGTGCTGACCTCCCCAAAATCACGTGTTGCGAGGAGCAGTGGCAGAGCTTATATTATCGCCCAACAAGTTAAGGAGCCTTGTTCAGCGGGCTTGGAGATCTCTGTAGTTAATACTCTCTCAAGTTCTGAGTTCTTGACTTGTTAAAGTGACAGTCCACAGTGAGCAGACAATGTTGCATCACCATCGAAAGTATACCACGGTGGGGTGAGATCAAATACCATGATAAGAAATGTTC
>NW_025208506.1:5155-8575 GCF_004010195.1 Chiloscyllium plagiosum | reverse complement strand
TCTGTCTGCAACAGTGGTGCTAAGATGAAGATGGTCAGGAGTGTTACCAGACGTAACGATCACCAGCAACCTGTCCAGAGCTTCCCCATCGATGTTACGGTGAAGAATGCACAAGAATGTCTCTACGTTCTCAGAGGGCGAAGGAAACTCCTTATGTACATCAAGAAGCTTACTTTTTATTTCTCGAGCAGAATACAATGTATCCTGTCTGTGCGTATCACAACTTGGTACGGTAACTGCTATGCCCAATACCGCAAGAAATACCATAGAGTCATGAATATGCCCAGTGTATTTTCAGATTAGTCGACAATCCATTGACTCCATTTATGCTTGGCGCTGCCTCGGGAAAGCAGCCGACAGAATCAAATATCCCACAACTCACCAGGATTATACTATCTTTTATCCTCTTCTGACGGGTAGAAGATTAAAATGTTTTAATTCAAATATCAATAGATCCAAGAACAACTTTTCCCACTCTGATCACAACCTTTGAAACAAACCTGCGAAATTCTAATCTTTGTTTTCTCTCTGCTGCGTGTCTGAAGCTGTAACAATGTATTCTGCACTCTGTTCTTTTAGGATAATGTACTTTTATGACATGATTTGCCGAGATAGCAAGTCTTTTTCATTTTATGCCAGTACATGTTACAATACCGCTAAATCTACCGTTAATAATTGCTCAGAGTGTTTCACAATACTCTGAATTTCTAAATGATTTACTGATACCGCCTTAATAATAGATTCTAACATGTTACCAATGGTAGACGTTAAGCTAACTTTAGTTGTGTTATATTTGTCTCTAAATCTTTTTGGATAAGTTGGCTTGCAGTTAGCCAATTTTAAGGACGAACTAATGATAAAGCCCATGAGACCATACGTCATTCAGGCCATCGAGTCTTCTCTGACATTCAATCTGGCTGGTACGTTTCTCAAAAAAAAAACCATCCCTCGCCATCTCATGGTACCGCCATCTTGTGGGCGGCACGGTGGCACAGTGGCCAGCACTGCTGCCTCACAGCGCCAGAGACCCGGGTTCAATTCCCGCCTCAGGCGACTGACTGTGTGGAGATTGCACGTTCTCCCCGAGTCTGCGTGGGTTTCCTCCGGGTCCTCCGGTTTCCTCCCACAGTCACAAAGATGTGCAGGGTCAGGTGAATTGGCCATACTAAATTGCCCATAGTGTTTGGTAAGGGGTAAATGTAGGGGGTATGGGTGGGTTTCGCTTCGGCAGATCGGAATGGACTTGTTGGGCTGAAGGGCCTGTTTCCACACTGTAATGTAATCTAATGTATTCTAATCTAATGTAACCTTAGGTTTCCTTCATCGTGAGGAACCTATCCCTCTTCGTCCAAAATGAATGTAATTACTTCGTCTACATAACCTTCTGTTGCAATGAATTCCATCGATTAGCCACTCCCTTGCTGAAGATTGCTTTTATATATCTCTGTTCTTAAGGTTCGGAAAGAGGCTTGAGGGTCTGAATTGCCTGAATCTGTAGCATTCTCGCAAGAGTATATAGGTTAAACGCAGGAAAGCATGTTCGCGATGACCAGATGAGTTCAAAACCAAGGGGGTCTCAGTCGAAGGCTTTTAGGATAGGCCATTTAGAACGGAGGTAGGGGATCTTTCCTGACTCAGTGAGCGCGGAGACAGTGGAATTATCTGCCACTTAAAGCAGTCAAGCCGAAAAAAATGAATATTGTTTTTCGAAGTAATTAGACATGGCTCCTGGAACGAAATGCATCAAAGGGTATGGTGAGAAAACAGTAACAGGGGATAGTGTTGGATGATCACCAAAGGTCACATTGAATGTTATAGCAGGCTCGAATGCTTGAATGATCTATCCCTGATCATAGCTTCTGTTTTTCACTCTGAAACGCATGGTGCTGTGATTCATTCCAGAATAGCTGCATAACTTCGTTTGAAGTCGACAGAATGTCAACCAGCAGTTAATCTGTTCCATGAAGGAGGTGAATATTTTACATCATGAAAGTATGAAACAATCTGTTGGCAACTCAGGTGAAACTTTCAGAAATTTATAAATAAAATCTTTCACGTTATGTGGGCATCGCTGACTGAGTGCACCATTTTATGTTTGCTTCCGGAGTAAAGAAAAATATTCTGTTCCCTCTCGTTTGTATATCAGTAATGAGGGGGTCCACACTTGCACGATTGTAAACAAGACAGGTAGGAGCGAGAATAAAACTAAAGGGATACAGTTCTGAGGCTTTAAAAGGCTCTGGTCTGGCCAGACCGCATTTTGATCATTGAGAGCAAGTTTGGGCCTATTTCTCAGGAAGGATGTGCTGGTCCGCGAGCGCGTCTGTAGGACGCGCGACAATACTCCCAGGAATGAAAGGCTTAACGTATGAGGAAAGTTTTATAAATGTGATCCGCTAGAATCTCGAAGTATGAAGGATGATCAAATTGAAACATACAGAATACTGAAAGGCCTCGATAGAGTGGATGAGGGAAGATGTTCCATTCAACATGAGAGACCAGGATCAGAGGGCACAGGCTTAGGTGAAGATTGCGATGGTTGACGGACTTCCAGCCCAACTGCTTGTTCTGTGGTGCTGGGGCATTCAGGACCAATGATATGTGGGGTGTTTCATTTTGAGTTTCTTGAAAAGGTTCTCCTCTGCTTTTGGTTGCACGTAAGCCCCACGCTCCTGATCTTTGGGCACACAGTGCCAATTGAAAAGGATAGTTCAGAGGAACTCCTCGTGGGTCTGCTACTGGGCCTGTGCAAACTGGTCATAAACAGGTCGAGGCAGCGGGACGTGGAGGGGGGCGTTATGACCGATTGCCTCCCCGTCTTAAGTGGTCAGGTTTGTGTCCGGATATCCCTGAAGAAAGCACACGGTGCCATACTAATATCCTCGAAATTTTCAGGGACAGGCGGGCACAGCTGGGAGTGGAGTTGTTTTATTTCTCCCCTCTTACTCTATTTTGATTTTATCCCTGCTCTCCCCTTCATCGTTTTCATCATGGAACATTGCTCTTTGGCGCAAAGGGCACTTTTTGTCACTAGCCCCTATGGTGCTTCCTTCCGTCCTGCTGGTGAAAAATGAATAAGAGTTTATCACCTGTTGTTTTTCGTTGTGTCTCGCAACTGCACATGCAAAACATGGGTGCTGGGGAAGAACGAAAAGAAAAAAAAAATCAAAACCGATCATTCCTCACTTTGTGCATCAGTCACTCCAGCTCAGGAATCTGTTTTGTAACCCTTCGTTGCACTTTCTCACTTAAGGAGGTCAAACCTGGAGCAATATATTAATTAACATTGCTTTATATTATATTATATCATGTTATATTATGAAATATTATGTTGTACCATATCAAGGTAAGTTTCCCACATTTCGATTTCCTTCATTGAACAGCACAATGCATCAGTGGTTCGCATTCCCGTCTCACAGC
>NW_025208506.1:0-1375 GCF_004010195.1 Chiloscyllium plagiosum | reverse complement strand
GCATGTTAACTGCCCCTAATCAGGCCATTCGTTTTCAAATGTATGTAAATCGTATTCCAAAGAATTCTCTCCAATCTCTTCTCAAACACCGATGTGAGACTGACTGACCTAAAGTTTCCTGTATTACCCCTATTTCCCTTCTTGAATAAAGGAAAAACAATAGCTATTCGCCAGTCGTCCGGGACTCTTACGTGGTTAGCGATGACACAAAGCTCTTGTTCCAAGCTGCAACAAACATTTCTCTTCCCTCTCTCAAATAACTGTGGGAGATACTTTCGAGCCCTGGCAACTTATCCATGTTAATGTTTCTCAAGAGATTCAAAACCACATCTTTCTTGATCTCACTGTGCCCTGGCATATCTGTATACTCCGCACATATTTCAATCTCCACTATGTCATTTTAATGGGTGACTGCCGATGCAAAATATTCATCAGTATCTCATCCACAACCTCTGCATCCAAGCACAGGTTCCCCCCATTATCCCTGTGTGGTCCATTTTCTTCCTCGTTATGCTCTTGGTTTCAATGTTAGCATCGAATATCTTGGAACTTCCCTTTACTCTGCTTGCCTAAGGCATGTCATGGCTCTTTCTTGCTAATCTAAACCCCCGCTTTAGTACCTTCCTGCCTTCCTTATATTATTCCAATCGGCCTTTTCCAATTTATAAATTCTAAAACCTACGTATGCTTCTTTTTTTTCCCTTTCACTCAATTAAGAACCTCCCTCGTTTTCCATGTGTCCCTTACATTGCGTTCCTTGCTTTCCATTCATCTATTACACTATTGTTGTCAATGTCTCGGCAAGTAACTTCAGACAGAAACACTGTGTTTCCCCTAACCCACTCTGTCTCCAGTAGCACAGCTCTGTGGATAACCTGACATACTCTGTCCTGATGACTGAAGACCTCCAGCACTGCGGTTAGCACTCAACTGTTCTACAACTGCATGTGACTCTTGGCCAACAGCACTGTCGTATTGCCTGATCTGCTTTTACTCGACATGTGCTTATCAGTGTCCTAACTGGCTCTGTACGTAACTTCAGACACAAAACATTGTGTTAAGCACTGGCCTTGTCTCTGTCTATATGTGAAACCAGAACCTCCGTAATGTCCTTGCCACTGACATGCTGTGTCTCTTCATATGACTCCTGGTCAAATGTACTGTGGTTCTCATTTACGTGTGCTATCTCTGCATTACACTCCAGCCCCACAGTACCTTGATTTCTATTCTCTGCTCTCGATACACAGCAATCTGGTTATTATTGACCTGCAGTGAGTATACATGTCACTGCAATCCCACAGCACTGTTGTTATAACTGACGTGCTCTGGTTCTGCATGCGATCTCAGACCCACAGCACTATAGTTGCTGCTGATC
>NW_025208505.1:0-14780 GCF_004010195.1 Chiloscyllium plagiosum | reverse complement strand
TATTTAAATGATCTACAACTGTTTTATTTTTCAGTTTACCGATTTGTGTAACTTCTTTTAAAATTCACTTTATTCCAATTCAGTAACCTTTAAATTTCATGAATTCAGATTCATGCGCACCAATCTACTTCATAATCATCCCATTCTCTATCCACAGATCGCCCTATTGAATTACAATAAAAGCATATCATTACATGGACTCAACATCCTGAACAAACTTCATCCATATCCATCATGATGACATGTATTTAATATGTTTCAGCCTTTACCAATTATATACATGGTAATATTATGGAGTGGTAATTATATGCATATTCAAGTACTCTGAGCTGCAATATGCACGGTATGAATCAATACCAACTGTATCTATACTTATTCACTTATTTTTATTTAAGTTTTCAATTTAGCTATGACCAACATGTCCTACAAAAGAGTTCTGGAGAGCTTTGTCGTGCATTGAATATATTCAGGTACAAGTAAATGCAGAATATTCACAATACTTTGGAAGAAGTAAGTTCCCTTAATTTGTTTATTACTGTTCCACCTTATCTAAGACTATCAACTGTTGTTGTCGATATTCCCACATGAGCAAATATCTACTCCATATCTACATTGCCATTCATCTTTCGCAACTTGCAGACGTCAATTACATATCCTCCCACATCCTATTTGGAATGAATCGATCTGAACTGCGAAATCACTCCTCTTAAGACAAACCTTTCATCTCTGGAGTCAATCTGGTGAACCTCTTCTGAAATGCCTCCAGTGCAACTACATTCCTCCGCCATAAGATGAAAATCTAGAGTTGCTTTGTGTATTGCAGAGACGGATGTAGAGACCCTTGATACAATAATGAGATACATTGGTGTGTGTGTTGGGGGGTGTTGACGGTCAGTTTTATTGGTTGTGGCTGGTATAACATTTGGACAAATTTCCAGATCCCGGATGTGTTGCATCTCAAATTACTGTGTGAGATAAGACAGGAAACGCCCTGTCCTAATTTTTATAAGTCGAATCTCGTGACATAGAAGACAGGGAAACAAAAATAGTAGCTATTATGCTTTCACCTTGCAGGAAGATTATTGGGGCAGAGCAGAGAACAATGGCCCAGTGATCATAAAATCGGTGTAAAGGAAACTATTCCAGAAAATAAGGAATGTGAAAATTGATGTCCATTTCTGGAGGTCTGGTTTGATCATGGAGAGTCATCAAAGCTTTATCAGATTGAAATCATACCAAATAAATTTGATTGAAATATTATTATGGAAGCCATTTTTATTTATTTTTCCCGGCACCACCTTCGACAAAGCCCATCATGTGAAACTGAAAAATACAGAAAAATATGATGGAATGAAAGGGAGCTTAGCAAGTTACATCCAAAATAGTCTAATCTAACCGTGAAGTGAGCCTGCCGGTTTTGGGCTGAGGTTGTCAAAGTTAAAAAATCACACAATACCAGATTATACTTTCATTTGGAAATACCAGCATTCAGAGCACTGCTCTTTCATAAGGTCACTGTGGAACAGGTTCATAAGTCGTGAGGCTTGTGATCCTGTTCCACAGCAACCTGATGTCGGAGGGGAGCTCCGAAAGCTAGAAAGCTCCAAATGAAAATGTTGCACTGTAACCTGGTGTTGGGGGACTGACTGACAGAGATTCAGTTCAGAAATGCAGTTTGCTATTCTAAAGAGTTTTCACGTTCCATGGTGGGAGTGACACCCCTTGTTGTGGTGAAGCCAAAGAAGATCAGTAAACGGAGGAGTTAGAAGAGAAAAAAAAGACACCCTGGATTAAATTTCCAGACTGTGTACTAATAAGACCCTATCATCACAAGGCACAACATGAAACAAAAACTCAAGAAGGTGAAAACTCATGCAGTGGTTCAAAAAACACTTCTATTGGCATGAAAAGTACAAGGATGCAGTTAACTTTTCCCGTACACGTCATTCATGCAAAATATAAGGTAATGAAATCAACACTGGTGTTGCCAATTCCTGCTTTTGGATAACCTTCCACACGGGATACGTTTGATTGTGTCTGTCCCGTGCCCAAATCCTAAAGTGCGAACCAATACTTGCTACCCATAATGAATGTGTCTACCAGACTTCTGGAGACAATTCCATTGTGGAACATGGAAGCAAAAAAGGTGGTGGAGTAGTTAGTACGTTTTGTCATGGTGTATGGGTTACCCATAGGGATTCATTCAGACCAAGAGGCTAATTTTACTGCTCGGCTGTTTCAGCAAGTCATCGATAGCGTAGGTGTACAGAACCCTAACACAAGAGCGTTACAGTCTGAATCCCAGGCATTTTTGGATAGGTGGGATTAGACCCTGAAGGCCATGTTAAGCGCGTACTATCAGGATTACCCAAATAATTAGAATGAAGGTATCCATTGCTTGTTTCTTGCCATTAGAGGTGTCCCAAACTAATCTACTCAGCTTGCTCTCTTTGATTTAATATTCGGGCATGAACTGAGACGGTCTTTGAATATCATCAAAGAGAAATTGACAGGACCGAAGTCGGGCATCTCACACAAAGATTATGTATCTGAGGTGAGACTGAGATTTAATCGGGGATGCACGTTAGCTAAACGGCACTTGCAGAGGGCACAATATAGAAGCAGGTGGCAGATAAAACAGACGAAAATTGCAACCTTTTCCAGTAGGGCTGACGTTTTCGTATTGTAAGCAGTAGCAGGACATCACTTCAAAGCCAGGTTTCGTGGACCCCATCAAGTTGAGAAAATATTCTCGGGTAAATTAGCTGGCAAAGATGCCGGATAGAAAAAAAAACGTACGTCATCTGAATATATTGTAACTTCATTATGTTAGATACAGGGAACTGGAGAAACAGGTGTTAATTATTGATGCGCAGAGTGAGCAATTGAATCCATAAGTTTTGGAGCTGGATGTGCCTCAAAATAAGTTAAACGATGAGCAGGTCCTTGAGGAGTGAAATAGTCTAGTGAACAACCTGTCTCAGGAGCAAAGAACTCAGCTGATTTTTTTTTATTGCAGCAATATCAGGACATATGCAGGAATAAGGTGGGGAGGGCTCATGCTATTGTGTATGGCGTGGAAGTAGGGAATGCTGTGCCCCTTCTGCTCCCCTGCAGACATAATGCTTTCAAAGCCACGGACATCCAGAAAGAAGTCGATGTGATGCTCAACGGAGATATCATTGACCCAATCAGAGTGAGTGGAGTTCACAGATCGTGTTCGTTCACAAAACAGACGGGCCTCTATATTGTGTGGAAAATCGGAAGGTCAACGCCGTAACAAAATCAGATTTATACAAATGTCCAGACTCAAGGAATGTACAGCTAAACCTGAATCATCCACTTACATCACAAACTTGACTTTTTGAGTGGTTAGTGACAGATGACTTCATCAGAGATAGCGATAGAATATTCTGTGTCTGTTATCCCAGTTGTGCTGTTTCAATTCAAAGTGATGTCTTTTGGAAAGAAGAATGTACCAGCCACATACCAAAGCCTCGTGAACAGAGTTGAGGCTGAATTAGCAACAATATGCAGTTCATGTGGATGATGCAGTGATTTTTAACGAGTGCTAAAATTGTTACATAGTTCATTTAGCAAAACTCTTTGAACGATTTAGAGAAGCAAAACAGTTAATAACCAGAAAGAAAACTGAATTTTAAAGCTATAGTTGATGTTCTGGGGACATAAAATTCGTTATGGAAGTTTGACTCCGTGGATTTTAAAACGAAAGCCATCGAAAAATTTGCAAGACCATCCTCGAAGATAGAGGTACTTCGATTTTAGGGACTAAGTGGGTTCACAGAAAGTTTGTTCCAATCTGCAACAACACTGAGAACACATTTACTGAAGAAGAACATGACATTTCTGTGGACAGAAGAATACCAAAAGGTGTTTGAGAATTGAAAAGTAGTATTAACCACTCACCAGCTTTCGTTACACTAAACATTTGCAAACCCTTCGAAATTGTAATCGAGTCTGGCGACAGAGGAGTTGGTGATGTCCTGCTACCGGAAGATGATGATGGAATTGAACGTAATTTGACAATTTTCAAAGAAACTCAGCATCCACCAGATAAGATACTCCACCATGAAACAGGAATTATTGAATTTGGTTCTGACCTTACAAAATTTTAGAAGAAGAAGGCCTATATTATACCTTCAAGAGAGAGAGAGAGAATACCGTTCCACACTGAGAATTTAAAGGAACACTCTCAGAGTTTGCTGGAAAAGTGAAAATATGTACCATTTGGCTATGAATTAGATACCTGCGTTGTTTTCCGTTTTGACAAAAAGTCGAATTGAAGCAATCGGTTTACATTTTTTCCCATGATGGAGAAAAAACACTTGTGTTTGAAATTTTTGTTTTGCTAACATCAAACCAATGAAACAATCCAATTTTGGGGATATATAAAAAGCAGGCAGTTTCAAAATCAGACAGAGAACTGCTATTGCAACCGATCCAGGAACCGTAAACAGTCTTTATCAAAGTTATCTTTTCTTATGAAACATATTCACAGGAGGAGAAAGAATATCACACGGGCAGATGTCTGCAAGAACAAGAAACGCACGGAAGACGAAAACCTCTGTTGTGTTCTGAAATTAAGGTCATGTAATTTAATACGTGTTTTATAGGAACACTTTTTTTTGGAGAGGTAAAAAAGGTAATCATACAAAGGGTGGCTGAGAGTTGTGTATCGTTTGTTAAATTTCACTTGCAGAGAAAAATGAATAAACAGTTATGAGAATTATGACAGTGTGCAAACAGGTCATTCAGCCCAACTATTCCACACCGCCCATCTAAAATGAATCCCACCCACACCCATTGTCCTCTATTTCCACTGACTAATGCTTTTATGTTACATGTCACTGAACACTCTGGATAATTTAGGTTTACCAATTCACCTAACCTGCACATCCTTGGACCATGTGAGGAAACCCACATGAACACGTGGAGAATATGCAAACGTCAATCAGGCAATCGTTCGAGGCTGGAATCGAGTACGGGTCCCTGGGTCTGTGAGGCAGCAGTGCTAACCACTGAGCCACCTTGCTGTGCTCTTTAAATAATGGAATTCGGCAGGTCTCTGTCTTTCGTATTTTGACAGATTACAAGGAGAAGTGGGCTTTTCTGCATGATTGGTTTAATTAACAGAAGAGGTCACTACCGTGTCGTAACAGAAATGAGCAGATAATAGGCAATTTAGCACAGAGATTCTGCTCCGCAATTGCGCCATGGCTGATAAGTTTCTTAACTTCGTTCACCTGCTTTCTACAGTAACCTTTGATCCTCTTGATATTCAAGGGAAAACAAAGTAAAAGTGAAGGGTTTGAGGTTGAGAGAAAATTTTAGGATTGTTTGTCAAACAGAGGGTGTAAGCGTCTGGAAGCACTTCCTAAGAGATGAGTTGTCATGGGTAACCTCACAATCAGTAAAGAGAACTTGGACGAGCACTTGAATTTTCAGAACATTCAAGGCGATTGACCTCATTCAGGAAAGTGGGAGTAATGTAGATCGTACTAGTAACAGCATAGAATGTATTCATGAGCGACTGTGTGACTTTGGAAGTTCCATTACTGAGCAGATTCAAGACAGATTTTCTGAAGATTGTGGTAACAGCATGAATTTGATAAAAGATTCTCAAAGGACAGTACACCAAGGTGAAACGGCAGGAAAGATTGCTGCAGCTTTCCTTCACCCTGAATCCAGAAAAAGGAGAACTGCAAAATGGCACGACTATGAAGTAAATGTTCTATTTTTCTCCATAGAAGAAAACATTTGAAAAAAATAGCAGTAAGAGCAAAATATGCTCTACTGAGAAAACTGAAATGGAATCAAAACAGTAAATAGTTTTGGAGAAATTATTTGGACTGAAAGCTGATAAATCCCCATGACCTGAAAATCTATATCTTTCATAACTAAAGGAAGTGACCATGGCATTAATTGATACTTTGCTTGTCGTATTCCAAATTCGAGATGATTCTGGGAGTGAATTAACAGATTTGAGAGAAGAGAATATAATCGCACTATTTACGAAGGAGGCAGCGAGACAGTGAGAAATTACCCAGGAGGACCAGTTCAAAATACGCACAACACAGACGGCCTCCTTCTTCAAGGACCGCAATTTTCCCCCCCGACGTGATCGACGATGGCCTCCACCGCATCTCCTCCACTTCCCACTCCTCCACCCTTGAGCCCCGCCCCTCCAACCGCCACCAGGACAGAACCCCACTGGTCCTCACCTACCACCCCACCAATCTCCATGTACAGCCCATCATCCGCCGTCACTTCCGCCACCTCCAAACAGACCCAAGCATCTCCAGCGTCTGCAGACCTCACTTTCTCCTCCAGTGAGAAATTATCGTCTGGTTAGTAGCAAAGAAGCAGTCAGGACAACACAAAACTCTCCTATCGAGGAGCAGGGTGCTTTGAATACTAAATTAATTTAAAAGACATGGATCAGAAAATTTAAGTAGCGATTTATTCAAGGCGAATCATGTTTGAAAAACTGATGACAAATTAATCTTGGATAAGCAATGCATGCAGTAGGTTTGGATTTTCTGCAAGATGTATAAGCAACGCCCAAGTCTAGTCTGCAACACCTGGGTCTGATATACTGACACGGATTTTGAACGGGAGAGCTGACAAGAAACATAGCGATGGAATACACAGTTTTATTTTGGAATAGAAAGAAATGATTAGAGAGGCAGTGCAGGTATTCTTGCTTTGACCACAAGTCTTCTCAATGATTATCAAACATTTGATTGAGGGTATCGAATACAATCTATCCAAATCTGTTGATATCGAAAAAGACTGAGATTTTGGGTTTGTGAGGTTGATGGAAAGAAGTTACAAAGTGATTTGAACAAATGGTGTGACTGGGAAAATACGTGGCAGATGAAGAGCAATGTAGGTAAATGTCACATTGTAAATTTTATTGGGGAGAAATAGAACGGCAGCCTACTAATTTTAAAGAGATTTATGCAATAAAAGGTAGTTCTCCTAAGATTCTTATGTTTAGTATTTTGTTGACTTCTTCAGCGACATCTGAAATCTATGTAGGGCAGAGAGTTTTGAAGCAAAAAGTCAATACGGAAAATGAAATTTCCACGTTCACCTGCAGACCCACCGAGAGGTTAGGTGTAACATTAAAAAGGATCTGGATCGCCTTGTACATAAGTTACTGAAAGCAATATTACAGGAATAGAAAGGATGCAGGATGGTAAATGTTGTGTTGACATTCATATCAAGGGGATTTTAATAGAGCGGTAAAGTAGCCTTACTCGAGTTCACCTCGACCTTGTGAGGTGTCATCGCGGAAATTGTGCATTACTGCGTGCTGTTCTGGTCTCCTTACCTAAGAAATGACAAAATTGATGTTTAAAGCATGCAGCGAAAGATAACCAGACTGATCTCTGACTGGGATGACAGGCATGATCTGTGAGAAGAGTTTGGTCAAATGTGTCTGCATTCCACAGAGTTTTGGAAAATGAGTGGAGATGCCAATGAAATATGTAAAATTCTGACAGGACAAGACAGATTTGAAGCAGGGCTGATAAATTCCGTGGCTGAAAGTTCTAAAACAAGGGGCCACAGTAGGTATAGACAGGACACTCCACATTAAGGTTTGAATAAATCTCTACATTCCCAGACTGGTGACCGTGGGGAATTCTCGACCACATAAGGCGATGGAAACAAAGACACTGAGCGTTAAAATAAAATCAAGTCGACACATTTGTCGATACTAAAGGACTGGATAGATAGCAACTCTGTGGTGTCGCGGTAAGGGACCAGCCACCCTTATATTTAAGCGAGAAAGCAAACCTGATGGGCTGAAGGGATGGCTGCTGTTCATACATTCTAACTTCTTCCCATAATTAATTGCATGAAGGGATATACACGAAGTGCATTGAAAAAAATGCTCAGCCAAAATTAGAATGTGTAGAGTCTCATGGCTTGAATGTCCGACACCATTTTCTGCGCAATCTGTGGGACGATCTCTAGTTGTTATTCCAAGTTCTCAGATGCAAGAAATGAAGGTCGAAAATAATGCATTTCCTGTTCTCTTTTCCGATATGTTTCGGATAGATTCGGGTTCTATTCAGTTTTATGTTTTAAGATCTCGGAGATGTTTGAAGCATTCAGTGAGTTGTTTGGCTATATCAGAGAACATTTAAAAGTGAATCACATGATTGCGTGGCCGCAGTCAGTGTTAGGCCAAACCAGTTGAGCTCAGGAGATTTGCTTCCTGAAAGTACATTGGTGTAGCAAATGCTTCTTCGATCTTAACAATGTGTTAACTGATTGTAACTTCTACCAGCTAACAGAGCATTATCATGATCTGGATTAGTAATCCAATGACATTTCCACAATAGCACCATATCCACATGGGGACCGGTTGGAAACCACGCTAAGAGATTATTTCTGTAATGATTTACAGCTATGTCAAGCAGACCTTCCATCAGTTTGATTGTCGTAATGGGATTGACGGCTTGGCAATTGGTCAAATTGCCGTTATTCTCCTGTTGGAAAACAGTACTGAAGTGAGTAATTTTCTAAATTGCCAACGAAATGTCAGAGATGGAGTTGGAATGAAACAGCTTCCCCAATGACACGGCCTTTTGTTCAGCACAAGTTTTCAGTCGTATTGCAGTAATGTGTCAGGATTAATTTCATTTGTCGCAACTACTGTTTTCAACGTTTGCTTGATGTCACGTGCAGCCAATCGAATTGGGTTAAAGACCCAAATCTGTGATTCTGTGGGTGTTATGATGAGAATGAGATGGATCATTGACTCAACGCTTCTGGCTGAGGATAGCGCATACTTCATCTTTTTGTTTTTGCACTAATGTGCGTCTGTCTTGTTCTACTGTGCAGGATGGGGATATTTGTGAAACAGTCTCCAATGTGTTGTTGATTCGTCTATCACGCTTTTTGACTGCCTATTTTTAAGTGTGAGCAAATGGCCAGATTTTTAAAAAAATCTTGCCGCAGCATAAGTGGGAAAGATCTGGCGTTGAAATGGAAATCATTCCAAAAAAAAACTAAAGCATGACCTGATTTGCAAAATTGCAATGAATGCAAACCCAGCGATAAAGACGGTTAAAAATAAATATATAGTAGGTTTGTAACAAACCTATTATGGGCGGCACGGTGGCACAGCAGTTAGCACTGCTGCCTCACAGCGCCAGAGACCCAGGTTCAATTCCCGACTCAGGCGATTGACTGTGTGGAGTTTGCACATTCTCCCCGTGTCTGCGTGGGTTTCCTCCGGGTGCTTCGGTTTCCTCCCACAGTCCAAAAGATGTGCAGGTCAGGTGAATTGGCCATGCTAAATTGCCCGTAGTGTTAGGTAAGAAGGGGTAAATGTAGGCGTATGGGTGGGTTGCGCTTCGGCGGGTCGGTGTGGACTTGTTGGACCGAAGGGCCTGTTTCCATACTGTAAGTAATCTAATCTAATCTCATCAAATCAACCAAACAGACTCCAATTGCCGACGGCAAGGTCTAAACAAGTTACAAGATACAGAGCAAGATTCAGGTTCATCTGCACCTGAGGCAGAGCAAGATAGCATGTATATCTCTCCCTGAGACACTCAATGTAGTCTACGTTGGAGTGGTGCTGGAAAGGCACAGCAGGTCAGGCAGCATCCGAGGAAGTAGGAAAACCGACGTTTCAGGCAAAGGAATGAGGGTTGTTGCTCGAATTATCGATTTTCCTACTCCTCAGGTGCTGCTTGACCTGCTGTGCTTTTCCAGCACCACTCTAATCGACACTGTGATCTCCAACATCTGCAGTCCTCACTTTCACCTCAATGCTTGATGTGCGCGTTGAGGGGTGGCATGGGGGATGTGGTTTCAGCAGAATCCCACCGCCACGTTGACACCTGCCCCTGCAGTCCCAGACATTCCGGTCTTCTTAGTCACCATCCCAGACGTGAGATCCGTCTTCGTGGGAGTCAACCCCCGTGAGATCCGTCTTCGTGGGAGTCAACCCCCGGAATGTGACGGCACCAGGCATTGTCTCTGATAGAGCACTCAGATTCTGTGTGGTCCAACTGGTGGAGGTATTCACTAATGCCTTTATCCTTTCTCTTGTACAAGTGAAGTCTCCAGCTGATTCAGAAAGACCACCATAATTCTCATGCCTGAGAAAACACAAAAAAAATGTTTTAATGAGCACGAAATAGTGGCTCTGACCTCAAGAATCATGAAGTACTTGAGAGACTCTTCATGGCCTGAAATCAACTCCAGTCGCCCAGCCTGCATTTATCTACTAAAATGTATCTCCCGACGTAACGGGTGCACAATGGCTGCCTTATCCTTCACCTTTCACTCACCCTTGGAATACGTGGACAACAAGTACACCTACGCCAGTCACTTTCTAATTTATGAAAATTTCGCCTTCTGCGCCATTGTTACCAACTCCAGATTGATCTCAAAACGCTGTGACTTCGATGTCCGTTCCACCCTCTGTAACTGGATCCTCAGCTTCCTGACCCACAAACTGTAATCACTGAAGATATGTAACTGCACCTGCGACACAATAGGTTTGAACACTCCAGCCGCACAAGCATGTGTCTACAGCTGCATATTGTACTTCTTGTATGCCCACGACTATGTGACCATCTTCACGTTCGCTGAAGGCACGAACATTGTCGAGGGATATCTGGCATGGTGCAAAGAGAACATTCTCACTCTCAATGTCGGCAAAACAATAAAGTAGTGTCAATTAATTTCCTGAAATTCCTACGTAGATACAACAGTCAAGGAGACAAAGTAACGCCACGTCTTCCACAGGTGCCTCACGCAATTTCACACACCCACAAGGACACACATCAACTTCTCCAGACGCACCATTGAAAGCAGACTGTTTGCGTGCATAACGGCCTGGTATGGCAACTGCTTTGCCCCTAGCCATAAGAAGCTACATCGGATGGTGTTTACAGTCCAGACCGTCACTGGACTCCACCTTCCATCCTTGGATGATTTTTCCACAGCTCACTGATATAGAACAGATGCCAAAGTCATCAGAGACCCATCGGGTCCCGGTAATTATCGCCTACAAGCTTTGCTGTCTGTCCGAAGATACAGAATTCAGAACATGCACACCAGAGATTCAGCAATAGCATCTTCCCATTTGTTATCAGATTCCTATTACGCTGATGTTGTTAATGTTACTTTTTCCAAATGTATGCCCTATTTAGTGTAGAATATATGGCTCTGACTTTTTCTTTCAAACTCTGATCTGTACATCCTTGCTCCTGTCGGGGCAACATTGGACTGATTGGTGGCAACGTCTACGGAACAGACAGGAACAGACGCATAGTGGTCCTTTGTTCAAGCAAACAGCAGTTAATGCATCCCCAAATCTGGCTGAGACGTGAAAACACAATCATTTTCTTAATGCTGAGGTCAGGTTGAAACAAAGATGAATTACATACTGATTATACAGTAAAAAAGCAACACTTACGTGCATTGTGTTAGAATAATCATAAGCAACGCGGTTACTGTGCCCTCAACTTCCTTTCTGTGGGCCCAACTTTTAAAACATCTGATCAATGATTGACAGGCCCACAAACAGCCCTATGTTTTCAGATTTTATGATTTTAAACAACGGTTAATATCTTTTTATGATGCATTCCAAAGTTATTGGGTGTAGTTGTACTGATCATACCTCTGATGGCTTTTATCTAAGGACAGTTTGAATTATATTTTGCATTGTACTGGCTATCTCGTATCAAATTCTATTACCATTATTCATCCAAAAAAACAAATATTTCTGTCAGAAAAATCCGTTATCATTACAACAATATTTATTGTTTTTCTGAGGTAAAATTTCTCATGGAAAATTCTTTAGGGTGTACAAGTTATGTCAGGTATCACTTCAATGTATTTTTAAAATTATATTGAAACTAGTCTCTGTGATTATTTAACGGATCTTTAACTAGAACCTATTAACATTGTGTGAACTCTCAAAGACAGCTATTTTCTGTATAACAACCAATTTATCTTTTTATGGCTGAACATATCCTTAATGAGTCAAGAATGAGAACTAATCGTATTGATTTTTCAAAGTTTTTCCATTACAATTTCTACATTCATTTTAATGTTCATTAAAACAAAAATAGAATCACTGAGAACACCAAGAAGGCCAGCTGTCTTAAGATCACGTGGAAATTCGCTTTTGAAAGAAAAAAAAATGCTCCTGGAACATGTAAAGGATTTCACGAATCTCAGCTTGAGTTTGAAAATTTGCGATGTCTGACGGAAAATGATTGAATATGGGCATGACCTCTGCAAGGCTAATTTCGCATTGCAGCTTACATGAAAAACCTCAAATATCATAATAAATAGAATCTGATTGTTGCTGACTAAATCTAAAACTATTCAAAAGAAAAGCATCTTGGCTCACACTCATTAAACATCTCTAAAACTCAAAATACATGGCAAAATAAGAATTAGTTATTAGGGAAAAGACTCAGAAGAGACATTCAATTGAGAAAAATCAAAGATCAGTCTCGAAGATACACTTAATGAAAAACGTAAAAAACGCAATTTATCCATAAGGGCTAATCTACCACTTAAATTGAAGTTGAAACGTACACAGCCTCATTTTCCTGAGGAGGCTTAGGAATTTTGATATATCCATGAGGACTCTCACCAGCCTTTACAGATGCACCATGGAGAGTACACTCTCTTGGTGTACAACGGCTGAGGCGATTGATCTGCCCCGGACTATACAAAACTACAGAACATTGTGTGAACAGCTCAGACCATCTCAGAAGACATCTTCCCATCCATGTACTCCTTTGACACTTCTCGTTGCAGCAGAAAGGCTGCCAACATCATTAAAGACCCCTGTCTCAACACAGTAATACTCTATTCCAAATTCGTCCATTCGATAGAAAATTCAGAAGCTTGAACACACATCCGCGATCAGTTTCAGGGACTGCTTCTTCCCTACTGTTATTAGAATTCGGAATTACGTCTCTAATACCAAATCTAATCTTGCTTTTGTGTGTAAAAGTAACCTTCGGTGCCCCATCCTGTCTCAGCAACCCACGATATCTTTGCCTTTCTTTATTATGATCCGAGTATACAACGTGCAATTAGGCATATGAGACTACAATAAATCAAACCAAATAAATAATGGTACAATTTCTTTCTTTAAATCGACACAGGAGGAAAAAGTGTTAGGAATTTTAATTGATTAAGAAACCACAAAAACGTTCAACATCATGTATAAGTACTTATGTTAAGATACACCATCATTTCCAATGTTAGGGTGAGCGGCAAAGCTGTAAGGGTTAGGGAATGCTGGCTGACTAGCGAAATTAAAACTCTGTGAAAGTAAAAGGAAGAGGCATGTAATAGATATAGTCAGCTGCAGTAGAGTGAATCTCTTGTGGAATATGAGAACTTGGAATTTAATCAAGCAGGACATCAGTTAGCCAACAGTGGGCATGAGATAGCTTTGGTAAATAGGATCAAGGAGAATCTAAAAAGATTCTACAAAAATATTAATTACAAAAGAATGCGAAAACACAGAAGAGAGCCAGCTAAACATCAGCAAGTCCGTCAATGTGTGGAACTGCAGAGTGGAGTGAGACACCACCCAAGTATTTCAGGTCACTAATTAATGTGGAGAAGGGTATGGAGCTTGATAACTTCCAAAAGTCCACTCTGCGATGTTGAAAATTGTTCAAATCACAAAGGAGGTGGTGATGGACCTCTCAAAATGCGTAAGTGTGGATAAATCCCAAGCACATGGTCAGGTGTTTCCTCGAAATTTGTGGGAAGCCAGGAACGTGATCGTTGGGAGTCTTGCTGAGATATGTGTGTCATTGATAAATACGTGAGAGTTTTTAGGAGGCTGGAGGGCAGCTGACGTGCTGTAAATAAAGAAATGCGGTAAGAGAATTCCACGGAGCTATCGACAGGTGAGCATAAAAACATTAGTGGGTAGGTTTTCTTTTCGGGTGTGGGGACGATGCTGAGGGGCATGGTTTACATGTATTTCGAAAGGCAATGACTTATTAGGGATTCGTGGTCAAGCATTAATGTCTCACTAACTTGAGTTTTTTGATGAATTAACAAATACGTTTGATGAAGTCAAAGTAGTGGATATGGTCTCTATGGACTCCAGAGCTGCAAAATGTGTTGCTGGAAAAGCGCAGCAGGTCAGGTAGCATCAAAGGAGCAGGAGAATCGACGTTTCGGGCATAAGCCCAGTTTATGCCCGAAACATCGATTCTCCTGCTCCTTTGATGCTACCTGACCTGCTGCGCTTTTCCAGCAACACATTTCTCAGCTCTTATCTCCAGCATCTGCAGTTCTCACTTTCTCTATGGACTCCAGCAAAGCTTTGGACATGGTCAGTAAACATGGGATCCAGGGACAAATAGACATTTAGGTACAAAATTGGCTTGAAGTAGGATGCAGGGGCACGTAGTGTAGCCGTATTTTTAGAATGGAAGACAACGACCAGAGGTATTTTGCAAAGATCAGGACAGAATCTACCTGTTTGTTTGGTATTTATATTAGTTATGTTGACGTCAATATAGTAGAAATGGTTAGTAAGTTTGCAGGTGGCATCAAGATTAGCTGTATAGCGGGCAATGAAGAAGGGTACCTGGGAATTCAGCAATATCTTGATCATCTGAGACGCTGTCTGAGTGATGACAGATGGAGTTTAATTGAGATAAATGTGAGATGAAGCATTTTGAGAGCGAAAACCATGCCAGGACTTGTGCAGTCAACGGTTGAGCCCTTTGGAGTGT
>NW_025208504.1:9795-14776 GCF_004010195.1 Chiloscyllium plagiosum | reverse complement strand
GGGGATGCATATGCAGAAAAAACTGAATAAATTCTAAAAAACACATAATACCAGTGTTAATGTCCAACATAATAGTTGGAAACACTGGCTTTCTGTATAAGAGCATAGGACACAAAATTTACAGCAAATGTTTAAAGCGTGATATTACTGGAACTACATGTTGATTTACGTACTCATGCGATTCAGCCAACGTTACGTCTCAAACATGTTAGGCGAGAATCTTCTGAGGCATGGTACATTAGAGGTACCGAGCAGAGGCTATAGCAACAGATGAATGGACACTGCACACAATCAACAAACACGCGTGTTCCCTCCTAGTCGGAGAACATTTCAGTGGTCCAGGACATTCGACCTGAGATGTTCGTGTGACCGTCCTCCAAGACGGACTTTAGGACAGGCAACAATGCAAAATGGCCGAACAGAGGCTGATAGCCAAGTTCTGTACCAATGGGACAATTGCACTTACACTCACACAGATACACACAGTCTCCCAAAGAACAGTATTAACCTCACGCAGCCCTCCCACCACCACCCCCACCCCCACACATACATGCACAGATGCATGCTTACACATTGTGTGGTGAATTTGTGCTTGCCGAATTATTTATTTTTTGCTCCTCTTGCGTGGTGCTGTTCAGCATTGTGACACTGCGATAATCGATTCAGGACAAGATAATTCAAAAGACCCAAGAGCTGAGTTGATCAGAACCAAACAGGTTCGCAACAAGACCAGTGAGCCCCTTTTCGTTGGGCTGAGCAACTCGAAATGTTGAATCTGTGATCGGTTTCAGAATTATCCAATGCCAAGTGAGATGGGGTGCTCACATGCAATTACTCGCCTCACGGGACCTGGATAGTGTTAGCTCACCCCTGGCCAAGCAGTGAGGAAGGGCCAATAGTGTAACCTGCCTAAACTTTCGTTGAGGAGAGAGCAGAAAGGGCATCATTGGTGTGAGAAATTTGAGAGTCTCACTTGGTTAATTAACATCTGATACAGTCTGGATATGCTTTATCTTAATAACTCGGCCCTTCAGAGCCTACATCCGAATTTCACCACCTCCTTCACCGGAACAAACTGCTGATCATGATCTTCATTCATGCACAGGGCACCAGAAAGATGTCTATACGATGAATTGGACAATGCACGTGTTCCGAGCTGCGATTGATCTGGAAATGCGTGTGATGGAAGAGCGAATGTAGTCCGTTCAGCCCATCGACTCTGTTCTGCCATTCAACTAGATCGAGACAGATCCCATCATTCTCAATATAAATTTCCTGCCATTTTGAAATAATTCATCGATTCCCTACGTATTTGAAAATCTGAATATCTCACCGTTGAACATGCTGAATGATGCAACCTCGACAGCCCTCTGTGAGAAATAATTCCCTGTATTCGCTACCCTATGATTGACGCAATTCCTTCTTAACTCTGTCTTAAATGAGCGATCCTGTATTCGGAGATGAGGACCGCTGGTTTTAAACTATCCCACAAGGGCAATCGACCTCACATTAGTTACACTGGAATGTCCTTCAAGAGTGAATGATTCTTCAATAAGCTCAACTCTAATTCCTCTAAACTTCAATAAGTACACTCCCAACCTCCTAGAATTCTCCTCCTAAGACAATCCCTCCACAACTGGCAATGTATATGCTCTGCCACTGGCTTCAATTCCAGTCTATCTTTCCTCAGATGCCCATGACTTCACAAAATCCCTGTTATGCGGACTGGAATTTGTTTATCTTTAATGAAACATCTTAAATTTCATACTCCATTGCCTTTGAAATTAAAGTCAGGCACAGCCATGCATGTATCAAAAAGACCTGTTGAAATGTTGCAAATCAATCTGCTCAATGAATGTTATTGTGCAACATTCGAACAAGTAAACTTGAACCCTCCACTGCACTACGACAGCTCACTATCACTGGGTTTTCATAAGTCAATCGTACGTGTGAGAGGCCATGTATCATCTTCTTGGCGAGCAATATTTGAATTAAGAAATATTGCAAGCGTACAATTTTCATACAGACTTGGAAACATGATAAGTATCTTGTTATGTGCAACCTTATTCCTTTCCAGGATTACAGAAACAGGAAGGGTTGAAATGTTGATGTGAATGAGCACACACGATCAACCCGAGCGGCAGCAATAGCGCAGTGGCCACTGTTCAAACTGTGCTTCTCTTGGTTGCCCACGAGACGATTTTCAATTCTCTGCAGGGAAGATTAACTAAGGTTCTTACAGATTTTGACTTTCACAGATGCCAAGGTACCAAGCAGCAAAAGCAGTGTCGCCCACATCATCACTGTCATTGTGAGTGGAAGAGTGACAAGACTGATACATAAATCCTCATTATATGGGTTCAAATATTGCACTGGTGCTTTTCATCACTGACACATTGATGGTCGGCTCCAGTTTGGTTGGCATTAAAAGGTAGATCATTAACCAAGACAGGCAATGACTGGAATGAACAATTAAAACTATCTTTTGTAAGTTTATATTATGTACCGAATGAAGTTACTGGCCTGAGGAATAAGTGAACTGATGAGGAACGAAATAAATTATTGCTATGAATTCACGAACATGGTTTGTCCATTTTGGTACCGAGCCTGCTCAGCCACTTGCAAAACCGTGTGTAATCTGTGGGTAATATCATATGCCTGCCTTGAGCCCGTATCCGGTGACACCTTTGCTTAATAAAAACGTGTCTTTCTCAGATTAAATTTGCCACTTCGATTATGATAAGCCGGAAGTTGAGGACGAGAACTCGAACCCTACACTACTATTTGTGTGTGGAAGAGTTTTCTGTTATCTTTCCTGAATGTCTGGCCAGAATTCTATACTATCATGTGGACATCGCTGACTGGTCCCCAAATTAATTGCCTGTTTATGTTTGACGTCTCGAGAAGGTGTTGGCGAGTTGCCTTCTTGAAAAGTTACAGTCCATTTGCTATAAGTTTACCAGCAATGCTCGAAAGGAGGGAATTCTCAGACGTTCTCCGAGCACATTTTTGACTTTTACTTTCATCTGTCGAAATAGTTTATCTTTATCTTGCCTGTCTTTTTCTATTGATGTCCCGAAGGTCTTGATTAGACCAAGCATTAAACTTTCAGATTCCAGAGATGAAATCCCGAATGTGTCTCATCACTCCTTGGAAATTAATGCCTAATATTGAAGGTTTGTGCTTGCACCCAGGTAATGAACTCCTTCCAGGGTCTAGATCTCCTTTCTGCCGACGATAGCAGAATGAATGATTTCTCTCTTTGGGTATTCCCAGAGATTTGGAGTTCTGGAGCGATTCCTCATCTTCTGGAATGGGCTCTGTCAATGGGCACTGTTCGCAGACCGAGAATAACAGATTCCCTGCAGTGTGGAAGCAGGCCATTCGGTCAATCATGTCCACATCGACATGCTGAAGATCATCTCACGCAAACCAACCACCATGCCATGTTCCTGTAAACGTGCATTTCCGATGGGGAAATCAAAATAATATGAACATATTTGGACTGTGGAAGGCAGATCCCCTGGAAGAAACGCACGCAAATACTGGGAGATTGTTCCAAAAGTCAGTCACAATGTGTGGAGTCAAGACAATGTCCCTGGCACTGTGAGGTAGCAAAGCTTTCCAATGATCAACCATGCCACCTAATTGCAGAGATCGATTGCAGAAATATTTGGGAATATAAAAAAACAGCCACATACGCAGAACAAAGGGGGAAATGGAAAGTATTAAATATACTTGATTAATGTGTAGTTTGATGAGAGTTAGTCAACATGGCTTTGTGAGGGTCAGGTCATGCCACACAAGCCTTTTGTAATTATTTGTGAAATTGACAAAACATAATGTTTCGTGTCGTGCAGTGGAAGTTGTCTAAAGCTTTCATATCGTTACTGCAATGAGGTGATCGGAACTGAACACAATATTCCAAGTGCGGTCTACAGAGGACTTTACAGAGCTGCAGCATAGCCTCGCGGCACTCAATATCCATGCCTGCACTTGAATGCCCAACACGCTTGTGAATCATCTTTACAACTATATCAATTTGAGTGGCAACTTTGAGGGATCTACGCATGTGAATCCCAAGATCACTCCATTCTTCCACACTTTAGCCCTATATTCTGCATTAAAATTCGAAATTTCACAATGCATCGCACTATATTTTTTTCCTGGCTGAATTCAGTCTGCCACCTCTCAGCCCAAAACTGCATCCTGTCAATGACGCATTGCAACCTACAACAGCCATATACATGCCCACAACTCAACAACATTTGTGCCATCTGCAGACTTACTAACCCACTTTTCCAGTACCTCAAAAACTAATTTAGAAAAATCATAATTTGCAGTCATCTCATAACAGGCCTTGCAGAACTGCACTGGCTACCGTGCTTCAGACTTAATAATTTCCATTTACCACCACTTCTGTTTTCCAAGTGGCAGCCAATTCTTGATCCAAACAGACAAATTTCCCTGTATTGCACGTCTCGTTAGTTTTTGACCTAGCCTCCCATGTCTAAACCCCTAATATTATCAAAAACAATATTTCCTTAGCTCAGGCATAAGTGACACACACATTATCCGGAGAATGTGAGCCCAGTTGTAGCCACTCCATCCAAGGGAAGGAGAATGCCTCTCAATAGCTCCACTCTCACACTGCCTCCTCACGTCAAGCGATTCAAAGAGCAGAAATGGGAAATGAGGGATATGAACAGGCAGTCGGAGAATGTAAATGACTGTAATGTGAATACACACAGACAAAGAGAAACAAACTGACACTCATATTGAAGTAGACATTGAAAAAATAGAATTCTCCATTGGGAAAAAAAAGCGAATAATTCATGCACATCCTTTCACAAGCTCACGGCAGCTGAAGCATCATTCGAGCCAATAAAGTCCATTTGAAAGGTGAAGGTGAGGGTTGTCAGCTTCTGAGAATGTTTGGTATAGATGTTGATTCCGCAGTTAATACTGATCATTTCGCCAG
>NW_025208504.1:6509-7961 GCF_004010195.1 Chiloscyllium plagiosum | reverse complement strand
TGCCGATCACATCTGCGGGAAGTGCACCTAACTCCAGCTCCTCGAAAAGCGAGTTAGGGAACTGGAGCTTAAGCAGGATGAACTGCGGGACATCTGGGAGACTGAGGGAGAAATTGAGAGGATGTACAGGTAGGTGGTCACTCCTCGGACACAGGACAAGGAAAGCTGGTTTACAGCCAAGGGGAGGAAATGGAACCAACAGATAGAGCAGGGATCCCCTGTGGCCATTCCCCTCAGCAATAAGTATACGGTTTTAAATACTGCTGGTGGGGATGGCCTGCCAGGCAAAAGCCATAGTTGTCAGGTCTTTGTCACTGAGTTTGGCAATGTGGCTCACAAGGGAAGGGGGAAGAAGAGGAAAACGTGAGTGGTAGGGGACTCAATAGTTAGACTGATTGACAGGTAATTTTGTGGTCAGGAATGGGACTCTTAGATGGGATGTTGTCTCCCCGGTGCCATGGTCTGGAATGTCGCCGATCAGATTCTGAAGGTGGAGGGTGAGCAGCCAGAAATCGGAGTACGTAGTGGCATCAATGATATAGCTCGGAAAGGAATTGAGGATCTGCAGCGTGACTACAGCGAGCTCGGTTGGAATCTGAAGAACAAGACAAGTAGAGAAATGATCTCTGGTTTGTTACCGGTGCCACAAGATAGTGAGTTGAGGGACAGTTAACGAATACAGCTTAACGCGTGGCTCCGAGGCTGGTGCAGGAGGGAGTGCTTCAGATATCTAGTCCATTGGGACACCATCTGGGGAATGTGGGACCTGTATATGAAGGACGGTTTGCAACTGACTTGGAAGGGCACAAATGTGTGGGAGATTTGTTTGACAAGAGGTTCCGAATCACAGCTAGAGATCTCAGCTGGGGATAGTTGCAGATCGGGCAGTGACACAATGTCGTGAATCTATCAGGAAGTTTTCTCACGCGATGAAACGGAGCGATCAGTTAAAGAGTGTCTGCTTTAACGCAATTAGTGTCAGAAATAATAGAGACAGACTTAGAACATAAATCCGTACTTGGGGCTATTTTGTCCTGGCCATTACGTAGATGTAGGTTTCACAGGGGCAGGAATGGTTGGTCGATGTTCCAGGGTTTAGAACGTTTAAAAAGAACAGAAAGGGTGGAAAAAGAGGTACGGTTGGAGAATTGCTGATCAGAGAGTGCATCACAGATGCAGAAATGAAGGTTGTTGAGGAATGTTTGTCTTTTGAGTCAGCATGGGTGGACGTTAGGAACAGCAAGGGATCAACCACCTCGTTGGAGTTTTTCTACAAACCCCCTAATCGCAGAAGAGAGATTGAATATCTCGTTGGCCGGCAGATTTTGGAAAAAAATGCAGATATGGCAGGGTGATTGTTATGGGTGATCTCAACTTTCCCAATATCGACTGGGACCTCCTTAGTACAGATAGCTTGGATGGAGCCGTTTTAGCCAGCTGTGTTCAGGAGGG
>NW_025208504.1:0-6483 GCF_004010195.1 Chiloscyllium plagiosum | reverse complement strand
GTCAGATCTCGGGACGTGAGAACTCTTTGGTGACAGTGATCACAGCTGTCACACGTTTACCATAGACTTGGCGAGGGCTCAAATTGAATTGGGTAAAATGAAATTATGACTCGATCATGAAAGGAGTTGGGAAGTAAAGACTGGGAGTAATTGTTCCACAGAAAGGGCACAGCAGACACGTGGAGACTTTTTTAAGGAGCAGTTGTTGCGAGTGATGCACGATCTTGTTCTTCTGAGATAGATAAAAAGGGGTAACATTAAGGAACCTTGGATGACGAGAACAGAGGAACTTCTCATCAAAAGGAAGAAGGCAGCTTATGTAAGGTGGAGGAAATAAGGATCTAGCACACCTTTAGAGGATTGCAGGCTTGCTAGAAATGAGCTGAGAAATGGACAGATGAGAGCCAGGAGTGGGCACGAAAAAAGGATTGGCAAGAAAGATTAGGGAGAACGCAAAGGCATTTTACTCATACTTGAGGAACTAGAGAATGATCAGGGAGACGGTAGGGCCGATCAGGGATAGCGTAGGGAACTTGTGTGTGGCGTCTGAGCAGATGGGAGAAGCCCTAAATGTTTTTTTTTGCTTCGGTTTAAACGTAGGAAAGGGACCTTGTTGTAAATGTTAACTTTGAGGCACTGGGATACAAGCTTGAACAGATCAAGATTGATGAAGTTGATGTGCTCGAAATCTTCTCAAACATTAAGTTGATAAGTTCCCATGTGTCAGACCAGATTTCTCCTCGACTGCTCCACGAAGCGAGAAAAGACGTTGCAAAGCCGCTGGTAAGAAAATAATCTTTGTCTCCTCAGTCTCAACGGGAGTCGTATCAGAGGATTGGAGAGAGGCGATTGTTGTTCGTTGATTCAAGAAGGGGAGTAGGGAAATCCCTGTCAATTACAGACCAGTCAGTCTTACGTCTGTGGTCAGCAATGTTCTGGAAAGAATTCTGAGGGCTAGGATTTATGACCATATGGAAACGTAGAGCGTGATTAAAGACAGTGAACATGGCATTGTGAGGAGCAGGTCATGCCTCACAACGTATTTAGTTATTTGAGGTGACAGGACTGGTCAATGAAGGTCGAGGAGTGCATGTGGTGTATGTGGATTTCATCAAGGAAATTGATAGGTTCCCCATGG
Source organism: Chiloscyllium plagiosum (assembly GCF_004010195.1). Taxonomy (NCBI): domain Eukaryota; kingdom Metazoa; phylum Chordata; class Chondrichthyes; order Orectolobiformes; family Hemiscylliidae; genus Chiloscyllium; species Chiloscyllium plagiosum. The sequence continues at coordinate 5,345 of NW_025208504.1, read as the reverse complement.
TAGGCTCATTCACAAATTCAGGATGTATGGGATCCAGAGAGATGTGGCTGTCTGAATTCAGAATTGGTTGGTTGACAGAATGCAGAGAATGGTTGTGGATGTAATGTATTCTGCCTGGAGGTCAGATTTCAGTGGGGTCCCGCAGGGCTCTGTTAAGGGGTTTGTGTTTTTATAAATGACATTGGATGAGGAGAGTGAGGTATGGGTTGGTAAATTAACCGATTCCACAAAGGTTAGAGGTGCTGTTGATATTATCAAAGGCTATTGCAGGCTGCAGAGGTATCTGCGTGTGCAAGTACATAGACCCCTCAAAGTTGCCACGCAATTGATACGGTTGTTTAGAAATCACATAGTGTTTTGCATTTCAATAGCAGGGGGATCGAGATTAAGAGCCACGAGGATTTGCTACTGGTCTGCAATTCCCTGGCGTGACCACACTTGTAATATCGTGACCAGTTCAGGTCACCCTTCTATAGGAAAGACACAGAGGCTTTGGAGAAGGTGCAAAGAAGGTTTACCAGGAATCTACCTCGACTGGAGGGCTTGCCTTATGAAGAGATGTTAACTAATCTCGGATTTTTTCTCTGGACAGAAGGAGGAAAAGAGGTGACCTGATCAATGTATACAAGGTAATGAGAGGCATGGATCGAGTCAATAGCCAGAGAGTTTTCCCCAGGTCACGATTGACTGGCATGAAGCATTATTGTTCTAAGATATTAGGACAAAGGTATCGAGGGGATGTCAGCGAAGGTTCTTTATGCAGAGACTTGTGAATACACGGAATGTGTTGCTAACTGTGGTGGTGGAAGCAGAGTCATTAGGGACATTTAAGCGACTGCTGGACATGCACATGGATAGCAGTGAATTGATGTGTGCGTCGGTTGTGTTATTTTATTTTATATTAGGATTAATCCTCAGCAAAACATCGTGGGCCAAACGGCCTGTTCTATGCTGTACTTTTGTAGATCTAGATCCATTCCGACATCACAGAACCCTGTATCAGCACTAAGCCAAATTTAAAATATATTTATTTTGTTTTAATATCATTGACTTTCTCCAAATAAAACCAAAACTTTATAGTTGGATAAGAATGATTTTTGCAATTTATTCGTTAACAATCTTCCACTAATGCCCACTTTTGCCAGTCCTCCGCACACTGATCAATGCCTTTTCTTGACCTCATCCATCCCCTCTTTTGTGTGATCATCTGGGCCACCCCTTTACTTTGAGGCCAGGCTTTTCATTCTCGGAACTGTTACCCCATGTATCAGAAATCGGAAGAATGAATCCGAGAGATAGTAAATTTGTTTTGGTCCAGAATGCGACCGTTTAGCTCTTGATCTAATACTGGTTCATAAGTTGATATTCAAAATATATCCTCCAAGGAATCCAATATAAAAGAAGGAAGTGTTTCTGCAACCATAGAAAGCATAATTGAGTCTGGCGTTGGAAAGATGTGGAGAGTTTTGATCGCCTTACTTGAGAAGTCATATATAGTTATACGGGAGGCAATTCAGAGGGGGTTCAGTCAATTTATTCTTTAGTGAAGGTTTGTCTTATGAAGAAAGTTTAAGCTGTTAAGGCCGTGAATGTCCCACCAGTTAGAAAACTGAGCGGAGATCAAATCGAAGTCTGCAAGATGTAAGTACGACTGAGAAAGTAGGCATAGAATGGATAATTCATCAAGTCGGGCAATGTAGAAGGATAGGTACACGTCAGGAAATACAAAGGGCATAAATTCAAAGCAGATATAAGGGAGACTTCATTTTCTCAAAGTGTCATCGATCTGTGGAACTTACTGATCTAGACTGCAGTGGATGTCGCGGTACTAAGTAAATATAAACAGGAGGTGCTTCAGTTTTTTACCCGAAAATCTGAGGGAAACTATTGATGGGAAGTTGTAACAGGAAATTTGGATGATTTGAAAGGCAATTAGGGGAAAAATCAATTTGGTTTGTTGAAGATCATGGTTTGAGGATGCTGTTTGAATTAATTGAGAATGCTCGTTGTCGACAAAGCAAACACGTTAACATGGTGTAAGTAAATTTCAAGAAGTCTTTATATAAAGTGCTGCACCACGGAAAAAGAATGTCCGGTGTGCAAGGGTGGTATATAGGTATAGAGAGAAGAATGACTGGTCTGGCAGGAAATACAAAGGAGCTATGAGTAGGACGTGTTCGGATTTGCAAGTCATGCTACAGAGGGTATGGGCTGGAACCTCAAATGTTTGCTGTTTTTACAAACCTTTCAAACAAAGGGACACGAAGTACAATTTCCGAATTTGTGGACAGCAGACAGATAGCCCGACAGAAGAAAAAATAATAGCTCAAAAAGGCATTTCTTAACATGACTTCACAATTGGACTTAGCTTGATAAGTTTATGAAACTCATTTTGGAAGAAGTATCAAGGCAGGAGAGAACTCGTGACTTCTGTGTCATTAGGAGCCTTAAAGGAATTGAGGTACCTTCGGGCCTTTGTCCATGTGTTAATGGTATAATTAGGAAGGACCATCTTCATTAGCATTCAAGGCATATATTATAAAAGCAGGAGGTTTTGCTTGATCTGTTGACAACTTCAGTTTGGGCACAGCTGAATATTACTTGTAGTTCTCGTCATCACACTAGAGGAAGGACATATTTGTACTGGAAGTGGAGAAGGGGAGCTGGCAAGCTCAATTGAGTCTCGAGGTTGCAGTGAAGCAATTTCCCCACTCCGTCTTAATTCTTCTAATTCTCAAACTATGTTCCTTCGTTTTAGATAGACTGATGTGAGGAAACATCAGCTCGACCATAAATTTGTCTTTTTTTTAGACAGTTCATACAGATTCATAGAATCATACAGTTTGGAGGATGTTCCTGTATGGACATGGAAGTGTATACAAATGGACATAGTCGTGCTTCAGTTATGCCGTACATTGGAAATATTGCATCTGCAGCACCGAAGAGTCAGCAATTTCGAAGCTTTCAGATGATTCGAAACTTGGCAGAAATGTAAACAATGGGGAGGACTGTGCAGAGATCCAAAGAGACAATGGCAAATTGATGGATTGGCCGGTAGGGGGAAGACACTTTTCAATTCCGAGAATGTGGAGAGATGTATTTCGTTAGAAGAACACTTACAGTCAAAATAGAATTGGGAGTGGGTGGTACAGGTAGGAGAAATTAAGGGGGGGTGGGGTTCAGATATTCCTGTATCTGCACGCAGATAATAGATCTTGGCAGAACAGAGCGAGAGAACTGCAAAGAAAGAATAAATTAGGTGGAACTGTTCTCTCTGGAGAGAAGAACGCTGAGAGGAGACCTGACGGAGATTTTCAAAATCATGACAAGCAGGCGGGACTGAATATATAGGGAGAAGGCTTTACCATTTGTAGAAGAACAAGAATAAGAGGGGTGTACATTTAAAGTAGTACACTTCAGTCTTAAAACTTTCAAGACTGAAGTTAGATATTTGTTGGGATGGAAATGACAGTCAGTGACCTGGGGAGAGAGTCAGAAAATTTGCATCAGTTGACAGAATAGGACTGTACACAGCGGGTCGAATAGCATCAGTGTGCGCCCTAAATAATCTGGGGGACTCGTTACCTAATAATTCGACTTTCTCCGCCCTGCTTTCACAAAGAATAAAGAACAAAGAACAAAAAAACTTCGAGTCCAGGAACAGGGACTTCGGCCGTCCAACCCTGAACCGTTCCAAATCCACCGAGCAGATCAGACATATAAAACAGTCCTTGCTTCCTTGCAGATTATAAAAACGATTGTAAAAATGCTGGTAGGATGTGCTCGTTCAATGTGTGCCCGGCACTTCAAGTGGAATCTGTCCAGAGGCTGTGACCATCTGAACAACACCGTTGTCAGAATCGGCGATCTCAGGCATAATTCCTACTCGAGAACCATGGGGATGCTGACTTTGGTGGATGCTTGAGTTGACTGGAGGCTGTGTCAGGTCGTACTCCTAAACTTGTTGGGACTTGTTGGGCCGAAGGACCTGTTTCCACATTCTAATGTAATCTAAAAAAAATGTAATCTAATAAATTAACTTAGAACATGCAATATTAATAATCGAGGAAAAGATCACATGTAAAGACAACTGCATAGAATTTTCAAAGGGAGGGAATTGCGAAGCAATGTCACAGCAAATCAGGTGGCAATGCAACCCGCAGAAAGCATAGTTTGCCTGGAATTCTGCCCGGCAGAGGTTGGCCTGTGGCGTCTTTAAAGTCTGCAAGAGAAAGTGTACTTCAGAGAAAACCATATAGAAACACTAAGATACAAATAAGAACGATTTATCGGACATTGTTCAAAACTGCGAAAAATTAATGGCAAACAAAATGAGAAAGAATTGCTGAAGACGTCAGTTGAGCAAATAAAAAGAAATGACAAGAAAGCTGGAAATCCAAGTTAAATGTAAATGATAAAATGCGGAAGCGAATCAAAAGAGAAAAATAAATCTCATTTATATACGGGACCAAGTTGACTTTCGACGATGATATTTACAAAACGAAAACAAATACAAATCACTAAGAATGAACAAGCAAATTCCGAGAGCCTAGAATCATTGTAATAATATACCAGAAAGAAAAGATATTCCACAAAACCTTCAAAACATAACCTAATATCATAGATCCCAAAGACAAGTGGGGAATAAAATGGAAGTTAGTGTTTACTTGGTAAAACAGATCAAACGAAAGAAAGAAGTGATTAATAAATAAAGTACCGACGAGGGGGATTTTGATTAATGATTGATAAAAGTGACATAATGATAACTGGCAGCAATCAGGTAGAATTCCAAATAGCAAGGAAAGGAATAAGCAAAGGGTAGACCAACAGGACATGTTGAGACCGGAGGAGTTGTGACCCTGAGAACTGATCTTGTTGGCTTTGATGGAACAAAACAGACAAGTTTTGTCCTGGAAAAAATGCGCAATTACGCGCACTTCAAGGCAAAGTGTTGGGAGACTATGTTTGTAAGGAAGAATGCATTCCAAATTGCGAAAGTTAATGGAGTTACCACAGATGTCATCTACCAGAGACTGTGCAGACTATTGGAAACTGAAGAAAATTACTTTGGATCGATGCTTGTAAGAAAGCACAGGAGTGGGTGTTTTCCTTAAAAACAAGTTGCGGGGAAATTTCTGGCAGGACAACAGGAAATGAAAGTTATTTTTATCTATCTAAATAAGTAACAAGAACTTATTATAGACCTCTCGGATTTCTCGATAAGTGCATGTAAGTACGAAACAGAGGATGCATTAAGTGTGAATTGTTGATCCAAGTCCAATTGCATCAAGGAAAAGTGCATCGGACTTCACACTTTACACGTGTTGTGGGTGTTTGAACTGAGC
>NW_025208503.1:7336-14771 GCF_004010195.1 Chiloscyllium plagiosum | reverse complement strand
AAACAGCAATGGTCCCAAAACAGATCTTTGTGGTACACCACTAGTAACTGCACTCCAAGATGAAACTTTTACCATCAACTACTACACTCTGTCTTCTTCCAGCCAGCCAATTCTTAATCCAAACCTCCAACTCACCCTCAATGACATACCTCCGTATTTTTGCAGTATCCTACCATGGGGAACCTTATCAAACGCCTTACTAAAATCCACATACACCGCATCTACCGCTTTACCCTCGTCTACATCCTTAGTCACCTTCTCAAAGAATTCAATAATGTTTATGAGGCACGACCTGCCCTTCACAAAACCATGCTGACTATCCTTGATCACATTATTCCTATCCAGATGTTCATAAATCCTAACCCTTACAATTCTCTCGAAGACTTTGCCCACAACAGAAGTGTGACTCACCGGCCTATAGTAAGAAGGGTTATCCCTACTCCCCTTCTTGAACAAGGGAACCACATTTTTTATCCTCCAGTCTTCTGGCACTATTCCTGTAGACAACGAGGACATAAAAATCAAGGCAAATGGCTCTGCAATCTCCTCCCTTGCTTCCCAGAGAATCCTTGGATAAATGCCATCAGGCCCAGGGGACTTATCTATTTTCACCCTTTCCAGAATTTCCAACACCTCTTCCCGTCATCCCTCGAAGCCGTCCATTCTAATTAATTGTCACTCAGTATTCACATCGGCAACAATGTCCTGTTCCTGCGTGAATACTGACGACAAGTATTCGTTCAGTGTCTCCCCAATCTCCTCAGCCTCCACACGCAACTTCCCACTACTATCCTTCACTGGACCTATTCCTACCCTAGTCATTCTTTTATTCCTGACATACCTATAGAAAGCCTTTGGGTTTCCCCAATAAAAAGCCTTCGGGTTTCCCCTAATACTACCAACTAAGGACTTCTCATGTCCCCTCCTTGCTGCTCTTAGCTCTCTCTTCAGATCCTTCCTAGCTACCTTATAACTTTCAATCGCCCCAATTGAACCTTCACACCTCATCTTTACATAGGCCGCCCTTTAACAAGAGATTCCAATTCCTTATTAAACCACGGCTCCCTCACACGACCCTTTCTCCCCTGCCTGACAGGTACATACTTATCAAGGACACTCAATAGTTGCTCCTTGAACAAGCTCCACATATCAATTGCGCCCTTCCCTTGAAGCCTACTTTTCCAAGCCACGCATCCTTAGTCGTGCCTCACCGCATCATAATTTTCCTGCCCCCAGCTATAACTCTTGCCCTGCAGTGCACACTTATCCCTCTCCATCACTAGAGTAAAAGTCACCAAATTGTGGTCACTGTCCCAAAGTGCTCACCTACCTCCAATTCTAACACCTGGCCTGGTTCGTTACCCAGAACCAAATCAAGTATGGCCTCACCTCTTGTTGGCCTGTCTACATATTGTGTCAAGAAACCCTCCTCCACACATTGGACAAACACCGACCCATCTAACGAACTCGAGCTATAGCTTTCCCAGTCAATATCTGGAAAGTTAAAGTCCCCCATAACAAGCACTCTATTACTTTGACTCTTCTCCTGAATCATCCTCACAATCCTTTCTTCTACGTCTCTAGGACTATTAGGAGGCCTGTAGAAAACTCCTAACAGGGTGACCTCACCTTTCCTATTCCTAACCTCAGCCCAAACTACCTCAGATGGCGAGTCTTCATCCTTCGTCCTTTCCACCGCTGTAATACTATCTTTGACAAGCAATGCCACACCTCCCCCTCTTTTACTCCCACCTCTGACCCTACTAAAACACTTAAACCCTGGAACCTGAAATAGCGAATCCTGTCCCTGTTCTACCCATGTCTCCGTAATAGCCACAACATCGAAATCCCAGGTACCAACCCACGCTGCAAGTTCACCTACCTTATTTCGTATCCTTCATGCATTGAAGTATACCCACTTCAAGCCACCTTCCTGTTTACAGGCACACTCCTTTGAGATTGATGCCATGTTCCTAACCTCCCTACACTCCAGGTCGTGCACCCGAAATCTACAGTCTTGGTTCCCATGCTCCTGCAGAGTTAGTTTATCACCCTCCCCCAAGAGCACGAGCAAACCTCCCCCCAAGGATACTCGTGCCCCTCAGGTTCAGGTGTAAACCATCCCGTTTATAGAGGTCCCACCTTCCCCAGAAAGAACCCCAGTTATCCAGATACCGGAAGTGAGTCAAGCAGTCAGGGCAGGCAGCGACAAAGCAGAGAACAATGACGAACTGATAAATTAAATTGCTTTTTTTTCAATGCAATAGGCCTGAAAGGGAATTCAGGGCATGGTCAGGAACATGGGACAGGTATATCGTAGCAATTACAGAAACGTAGCTCTGGGATGGACAGGACTGGCAGCTTAATGTTTCAGGATTCAAATGCTTCAGGAAAGAGAGAAAGGGAGGTAAGAGAAGAGGGGAATTGGCATTTGTGCTAAGGGATAACATTACAGCTGTACTTCGGGAGAATATTCCCGGAAATACATGCAGGGAAGTTATTTGGTTGAAATTAACAGAGAAGAAAGGGATAATCACCTTATTTGGATTGAATTATCGACCCCAGAACAGCCACGGGGAAATCCAGAAACACATTTGTAAAGAGATTTCAGTTATCTGTAAGAATAATAGATTGGTTATGGTAAGGGATTTTAAAATTCTAACAGAGACTGTGACGACCATGGTGTTAAATGTTTAGATGGAGAGGAATTTGTTATGAGTGTATAAGAAAAGTTTATGAGTCAGTATGTGGGTGTATCTAATAGAGAAGGTGTAAAACCTAATTCCTACTCTTGGGAAATAAGGCAGGGCAGGTGACTGACTTGTTAGTGGGGGAGCACTTTGAGGCCAGCGACAGTAATTCTATTAGTTTTAAAATAGTGAAGGAAAATGATAGACCAGATCTAACAGGTGAAGTTCTAAACTGGAGGAAGGCTAATTTTGATGGTATGAGACAAGAACTTTCAAAAGGTAACTGAGTGCAGCAGGTAAAGGGAGGCTGGAAAATGGGAAGCCTTCAGAAATGAGATAACAATAGTCTAGAGACAGTATAGTCCTGTTCGGGTGAAAGGGAATGTAGATGACGAGAGAAATTTTGCGTTTGCTTAAGATAACGAAGGAAGCATATGTCAGGTTAGCAAGATGTATCAAGTGAATCCTTCGAGGAGTATGAAGGCAGTAGGAGTACACTCAAGAGGGAAATCAGGAGGGCAAAAATGCGACATGAGATAGCTTTGGCAAATAGTGTTGAGGAGAATTCAAGAGGTTTTTACAAATACATTAGAACCAAAAGGGTAAGGAGGGAGAGAATAGGGTCCCTCAAAGATTAGCAAGGCGGCCTTTATGTGGAGCCACAGGAGAGGGTGGAGATACTAAACTAGTATTTTGCAACAGTGCTTACTGTGGAGAAGGATATGGAAGATATAGAATGCAGGGAAATAGATGGAGAAATCTTGAAAGATGTCCACATTACAGAGGAGGAAGCGCTAGATGTCTTGGTATGCATCAAAATGGATGAAGCCCCAGGACTTGATTCGGTGTACCCTTCAAAGTGGGATGCTGGGGAAGTTATTGCTGGGCCCCTTTGCTGAATATTTGTATTATTGATCGTCACAGGTGAGATGCCGGAAGACTGGAGGTTGGCTACCGTGTGCCACTGTTTAAGAGAGGTGATAAAGACAAGCCAGGAAACTATACACCAGTAAGACTGCGTCGGTGGTCGGCAAGTTGTTGGAGGAAATCCTGAAGGATAGGATGTAAATGTAGTTAGAAAGGCAAGGACTGATGAGAGATTGTCAACATGGCTCTGTGCGGGGAAAATCATGTCTCACAAACTTGATTAAGTTTTTTGAAGAAGTAACAAAGATGATTGATAGGGCAGAACGGTCGATGTGATTTATATGGACTTCAGTAAGTTGTTCGACAATATTCCCCATGGGACACTGATTAGAAAGGTTAGATATCACGGAATATGGGACAAACATACCATTTGGATAGAGGATTGGCTCGAAGGTAGAAGTCAGAGATTGGTGGTGGAGGGTTGTTTTTCAGACTGGAGGCCTGTGACCAGTGCTGTGCCACAAGGATCGGTGCTGGGTCCACCACCTTTTTGTCGTTTATATAAATGAGTTGGAGTGAAAATTGGAGATATGTTTAGTACGTTTGCAGATTACACCAAAATTGGAGGTACAGTGGACAGTGAAGAAGGTTACCTCAGATTACAATAGGATCTTGAATGGATGGTAAGGTCCTCGGAAGTGTTGCTGTACAAAGAGACCTTGGAGTGCAGGTTCATAGCTCCTTGAAAGTAAAGTCACACCTAGATAGGATAGTGAAGAAGGTGTTTGGTATGCTTTCCCTTATTGGTCAGAGCAATGAGAATAAGAGGTTGTAGATCATGTTGCAGATGTACAGGATGTTGTTTGGGCCCCTTTTAGAACATTGCGTGCAATTCTGGTCTCCTTCCTATCAGAAGGATGGTGTGAAAATTAAAAGGGTTCGGAAAAGGTTTACAAGGATGTTGCCAGGGTTGGAGGATTTGAGCTATAGGGAGAGATTGAATAGGCTGGGGCTGTTTTCCCTGGAGTGTCCGAGGTTGCAGGGTGACATCACAGAGGTTTTCAAAATCATGAGGAGGATGGATACGATAAATAGACAATGTCTTTTCCTGGGTTGGCAGAGTCCAGAACGAGAGGGTATAGATCTAGAGTGAGAGCGGAAAGATATAAAAGGGACCTAAAGAGCGCGGTTTTCACGCAGAAGGCCATGCGTCTGTGGAATGAGCTGTCAGAGGATGTTGTGGAGGGTCGTACACTTGTAATATTTAAAAGGCATCTGGATGGGTATTTGAATGAGAAGCGTTTAAAGAGATATTGGCCAAGAGCTGGCAAATGGGACCAGATTAGGTTGGGATATCTCGTCGACATCGATGAGTTGGACCGAAGGGACTGTTTCCGTGCTGTACATCTCTATGATTCTATGACTCTATGAGAAGTCTTTGGCAGGTAGAATCAAGAAAAACTCTAATGCTTTCCATAGGTATGTCAAGGATAAATGAATGACTCGAGTAAGATTAGGGTCAATCAAGGACAGTGATAGGAAGTTGTGTGTGGAGTCCAAAGAGGTAATAGAAGCACTATTTTTTTTTTCAGTATTCACACAGGAAAAGACAATGTTGTTGAGGAGAATACTGAAATACAGGGTAGTAGACTCGACAGAATGAGGTTCATAGGGAGATGCGTTAGCAATTCTGGGAATTATGAAAATAGATAAGTCCCCTGTGCCGAATGGGATTCTCTGGGAAGCCAGGGAGGGGATTGTAGACCCTCTGGCTTTGATCATTATGTCGTCATTGTCAACAGGAATATTGCCAGAAGACTGTAGGATATCAAATGTTGTCCCTTTGTTCAAGAAGGGGAGTGGAGACATCCCTCATAATTATAGAACAGGGAACCTTACTTTGTTTGTGGGTAAAGTGTTGGAAAGGATTATAGGAAAGAGGATTTCTGTTCATCCCGAAATGAATTATTTCATTAGAGATAGTCAACATGGTTTTGTGAAGGGTAGTTTATGCCTGACAATCATTACTGAGTTATTTGAAAAGGTGACCAAACAGGTAGATGAAAGTAAAGCGGTTGCTGCGTTGTATATGGATATCAGTAAAACATTTGATAAGGTTCCCCACGGTAGGTTATTACAGAAAATAAGGATGCATGAGATTGAGGGTGATTTTGCAGTTTGCATCAGAAATTGGCTCGCTGAAAGAAGACAGAGAGTGGTGGTTGATGGGAAATGTTCATCCATGGAGTTCAGGTACAGGTGGTGTACCACAAGGATCTGTATTGGGGACACTTCTGTTCGTCATGTTTACAAATGACCTGGATGAGGACGGAGAAGAATGGGTTAGTAAATTTGCAGATGACAGTAAAGTTTGTGGAGTTCTGGAGAGTCCAGAAAGATGTTGGAGTTTACAGAGGGACATAGATAAGCGGAAAGCTGGGCTGAAAGGTGGAAAATTGCAGAATGCAGAAAAAAGAGTGAGGTGATTCACTTAGGAAGAGGTAACGGAGTACTGGCCTAATGGTAAGATTCTTGGTAGTGTACATGAACAGTCCATGTGCATAGATCCCTGAAAGTTGTCACCCAGGTTAATAGAGTTATTAAGAAGGCGCTTTTATTAATAGGGGGATTGAGTTTCGGAGCCACAAGATCATCTTGCAGCTGTATAAATCTCTGGTGCAGCCACACTTGGAAGATGCATACAGTTCTGGTTGCGGCATGAAAAGAAGGATTTGGAAGCATGGGAAAGGGTGCAGAGGAGATTTATCAGGATGTTGCCTGGTATGGAGGGAAGGTCTTACGAGCAAAGTCTGAAGGACGTGAGGCTGTTTTTTGTTCGAAAGAGGAAAGATAAGAGGTGAATTAATGGAGGCATACAAGATGATCAGAGGATTAGATAGGGTGGAGAGTGAGAGTTTTTTTTCCTCGGACGGTGATGGCAAGCACATGGCGACATAGCTTTAAATTGATGGGTGATAGATATATGACAGATGTCAGAAGTAGTTTCTTTATGCCAAGAGTAGTAGGACCATGGAATGACTTTCCCGCAACAATAGTAGACTCGCCAACTTTAAGGGCAGTTAAATGGTCATTGGATAGAAATATGGGATGATAACATACTGCTGTAGGATAGATGGGCTTCAGATTGGTTTTACAGGTAGGTGCAACGTCGAGGGCCGAATGTGGCCTGCATTCCAGTGTAATGTTCCATGTGCATAGACATGGACCTCTTCATTATCTGAGGAGTTAAAATGGTGCTAAGCATGCGCAATCATAAGCAACCTTGTCTTATTTTGAAATAATGTCGGAGGGAAGCGGAATGATAAGACAGCTGAAGAATTCCTGCGGAGAAATATGATGGTTGAAATGATCGACCTCCAACAATCAGATCCATCTTCACCTGTAGTCAGATAATTCACTGAATGCAAATTGTTGTCCTGCCATATTACTTTTACGAAAGAAAATCACATCTGTTAATCTCCAATGGAACATTTCACTTTGTAAACTTAGCAACATGTAAAAACAACCAGTGGGAAGAATTCCCCAGTTTGCAATCCATTGTATATTTGCAAACTACACTGACAGCTCCATCAGTGGGCACAACAGAAAAAAGAATGTAATATAATTGAAGCATTGCATGTTTCATATCGTTGTCATCCGAGTTCTCACTGGGGTCAGATATTACATTTCATTCACTTCCCCACAAACAGCTAAATACCATTGTCAGAGACACTCCTCCTTGTGCAAGCCTATTGGAGTAAGTTGAGGAGAAAGTGAGGTCTGCAGATGCTGGAGATCAGAGCTGAAAATGTGTTGCTGGAAAAGAGCAGCAGGTCAGGCAGCATCCAGGGAACAGGAGAATCGACGTTTCGGGCATA
>NW_025208503.1:6981-7306 GCF_004010195.1 Chiloscyllium plagiosum | reverse complement strand
AAGTTTGTCCAGCAGGGTAAGATAAAAGGTAGGGAGGAGGGACTTGGGGGAGGGGCGTCGGAAATGCGATAGGTGGAAAGAGGTCAAGGTGAGGGTGGTAGGTCAGACTGGGGTGGGGGCGGAGAGGTCAGGAAGAAGATTGCAGGTTAGGAAGGCGGTGCTGAGTTCGATGGATTTGACTGAGACAAGGTGGGGGGAGGGGAAATGAGGAAACTGGTGAAACCCGCGTTCCTGCCTTGTGGTTGGAGGGTTCCTAGGCAGAAGATGAGGCGCTCTTCCTCCAACCATCATTTTGTTGTGGTCTGGCGATGGAGGAATCCAAAGA
>NW_025208503.1:0-2364 GCF_004010195.1 Chiloscyllium plagiosum | reverse complement strand
CTACTTGTGGAGCGTTTCAGAGAACACCTCTGGGACACCCGGACCAACTAACCCAACCACCCTGTGGCTCAACACTTCAACTCCCCCTCCCATTCCACCAAAAAAATGCAGGTCTTCGGATTCCTCCATCGCCAGACCACAACAAAATGATGGTTGGAGGAAGAGCGCCTCATCTTCTGCCTAGGAACCCTCCAACCACAAGGCAGGAACGCGGGTTTCACCAGTTTCCTCATTTCCCCTCCCCCCACCTTGTCTCAGTCAAATCCATCGAATTCAGCACCGCCTTCCTAACCTGCAATCTTCTTCCTGACCTCTCCGCCCCCACCCCAGTCTGACCTATCACCCTCACCTTGACCTCTTTCCACCTATCGCATTTCCGACGCGCCTCCCCAAAGTCCCTCCTCCCTACCTTTTATCTTAGCCTGCTGTACACACTTTCCTCATTCCTGAAGAAGGGCTTATGCCCGAAACGTCGATTCTCCTGTTCCCTGGACGCTGCCTGACCTGCTGCTCTTTTCCAGCAACACATTTCCAGATATTGGAGTAAGTTGTTCATCTCCAGTTGGTAACCCTCACTCAGTGTAATTTTATTTAACAGATGCTCCCAGTAATAGTAGGACACGGGGGTTAGTTCCCCTTTGGCGAGGAATGCACAGTCAGGAACGTTCGAATTGAAAGATGCACACTGAATCACATTGTCACTGGAATCGGGTGTTCCCTTCTGGCTATTGGACCACGTGGTATACAGTTTACAGTGAAAGATATTCGGAGTAAAACTTGCAACTGGAGCTGCCAGTGGTCTCTTTTCAGTGCTCCACGCTCATTATAATGCTGCATTTACAGATACCCGCAGAAAAGAAATAATACTGGGTCAGAGGTTCATGCTCGTGAAGTTCCTATTCCCACACACAGTACAAATCTACAATGATACTTTCTCTGAATAGCATAAGGGTCCAGCCTGAAGTTTGTGATCCCCATTCAGTACAACTCCATGATCAGTAATACCGTCACTCAGAGTGATTCATGGAGTTCTGGATCATCAGAACACAATATTCCAGTCAATCACTGGATAATACAGGGAGCCTGTGAGCTACCCGCGGTATTCTTTCCTTTCCTCAGTTGAGGAATTACACCACAACGATAGTTTGGAAATGTTAATTGCGTACATTGATATCACACATTAGGAACTCGTACTGCCCCAGCCCAAAGCCCAGTAAATCAGAAGTTAATTGCACAGCAAGGATCAGCTTTCCGACAGCATGTTGCATCAGGAGATAGGATTCTCTGGGGAAGTAAAGATTGAACTTCAAAAGAAGAATTAAAAACTCCAAGATAACCTGTCACAGAATTCTAGTGCCCCAGAACACTCACTCTTCCGTATGTACTAACCTCTGGCATTTTGGGAATAACACACATACCTTGAATCTTACAGTCTTGTCGGATATCAAATTTAAATTATTTAATATCTTGCCACCCAATATTCCAGCGACTGCATTTTCCTCAAGTCAACCGTTTTGCAATTAAAGAAACTGGACGTTATTGTATCAAATAATTTGATCTACTGTGTCACTTCCCTGATGTGGAACACATTGTGACAGATATGTCCCAGCCAGCAGTGTTGAAGCAGCGGCCCTGGCATATACAATGTGCTGTGGGAGTGAAGTGCTCCGTGTTATCGTTAATGCAAACATTTATAAATCTCCACGTGGGTAACACGGAGTCCCTTCAATACTACCTCACTCCCACGATCAACTTAGTTTATATTCCTTAATAGCCACAAAACAAGTCTGGGGTTACTCAGCATCCAAATGTGACCTGCAACGATCCAACTCGCCTGAAAACCACAATCACTGTTTGGACAGACAGTGCGACAGTTGCTGCAGTGACGGTCCACACCATGAGGGAAAGGGCTTTATGCTGTGTCAGTTTCAACAAATGGTTCATATTCTTTTAGCAGTGCACTGGTGATGGACTATGAATGCATTGGTCACCCTGATACAGTTTCCAACTCACCAAGTCCCTCAGAGCTGGGCATTAGGTCAACTGGAGGGCACAGCACGCGGGCTGACTGTCAGTCTATATGGCCGGACGTTCTTAATCCTGATTGGACCCTTGGAGCAGCACAACATTATCAAATATCCGAAATCATACATCAGTCACCCCAAACCAACTTGTCTTTCATCAGAGAAAAGCCTGTTGTACCACCCAATCTCCACCCTTCTGAGCCCTGTGGACCAGGTACAATAACAGACAGTTCACAATGTTGATGGAGTACTGCACTCCATGGTGTAACACTATGGATTCACAGTAAATCTATCTAAAAAAATATATCCAGGGTGTTCATCTCCAATATGTCAGTTTCAA
>NW_025208502.1:13871-14769 GCF_004010195.1 Chiloscyllium plagiosum | reverse complement strand
TGTCGCCACTGCATTCATCAATAGGGCAGAAGACGAGGTGGGAAGAGGTGCCGGTGCAACTACAGAAAATGGAACATTCTACATAGCCAACAAAAAGGCAGGCAGGATGGGGCCCTTGCAGGTGCCCATGGCTGCCCCTTTCATCTGGAGGAAGTACGAGTTTTCGAAGCGGAGTTGTTAAGGGTGAGGACGAGTTCAGCCAAACGAATAAGACTATCAGTGGAAGGGTACTGGTGGGGACGTCAGGAAAGAATGAAACGGTGGACTTGGAGGACCTAGTCATGGCGGATGGAGGTGTAGAGGTATTGGGAATCCATGGTGAAGATGAGGCATTGGATGCTGGGGAAACGGAAGTCTAGAACGAGGTAAAGGGCATGGGTTGTGTCTCGAGCATATGTGGGGAGTTCGGCGACGGAGGGGATTCGACAGTATCGAAGTAGGTGGAGCTGATTTCAGTAGGGCAGGAGCAGGCTGAGACAATGAGTCGGTCGGATTAGATGGGCTTGTGAATCTTGGGACGGAGATAGAATAGGATGGGGGAGAGTTTCCAAAATATGAGGTTATGTATGGTCTTGGAATTAATGATTAGGTAATGGGGATGAGATCATGGTTGAGGAAGCGGCATGACGAGGTGTCTTCGAGTTGGCGCCTTGCTTCCGCGGTGTAGAGGTCAGTGCGCCATACTACCACTTCACTCCCTTTTTCCAGCGAGGTTGGAATTGGAGCCGAGGGAGTGGAGGGCTGCGTGTTGTAAGGGTGAGAGGTTGGAGTGGGGGAAGGAGGTAGAAAGTTTAGAAAGTTGGAAATGAAGAGATCGAGGGGGTAATAATACAGCGCGTGGTGTCCACATGGATGGAGTCTGTTGGAGGCGGGTGAAGGGGTCCTCGGAAGGTGGGCG
>NW_025208502.1:9898-13671 GCF_004010195.1 Chiloscyllium plagiosum | reverse complement strand
GGGGGAATAAGGGTGGAGTCATTAGAAGAGGTGATGTTCCCCTCAACGTTTTTGGGAGGCGGAGATGGTGACAGTTGGATCTGTCGGGGAGTGTGTCAGCAGTATAGAGGTGAGTGGCGTTGGTGGTAGCGGAGGTGCTGGCGACGATGGCAGGGGGCAAGTCACAGCACGCATGACATCAGCAATGCCGTGAGTGGCGGAATTGATGTCATGCGTGGTGCATGTGAAATTATTAGTGGCTGAGGACGCGACCGCAATGGGGATGGAAGGGACGTTATTGATCGCTGTGAGCATAGTGGCTGTATGAGCCTCGTGGTTCATGGTGTCCGAGCAGTTCCCCAGCATGAGGAAACACTCTGGATTTTTTTTAAGGAGTGTTGGTTTTGGAGCTGGGTATATAAAGGTTTGTTGTACTTACAGGTTTTGATGTTTGAGTTGGTGGAGAAATACTGTTTGATGAGACTATGAATTCTTCTTAGGGCACAGTACAGAACGAGGCCTTTGCAGTTCTGACAGAGGGTAGCTCTCAGTTAAGGCATAGTTTGACTACTTTTCACTCCCACGTTTGAATATGCCCGCCAACGCATCTCATCCACGTCACACACCTCTGCCCTCAAACCCCAGCCCTCCAACTGCAACAAGGATAGAATCCGCCAGTCGTCAACATCCACACCCCCACCTAATTCCGCATAACCCATATCATCCGCTGACATTTCCGCCACATAGAAATGGACCACAACACCAGAGTTATATTTCCCTCCCCAATCCTATCCGTTTTCTGCAAAGACTATTCTGTCCATGACTACGTGGTCCGGTCCACGCCCCCCAACAACGCACCTTATCCTCCTGGCATCTTCTCCTGCTACCACAGTCATTGAAATATTTGCGCCCACATCTCCCTCCTCACCTACATCCAAAGCACCAAAGGAGTCTTCCTCATATATCAAAGTTTCACCTGCACGTCCACAAATGTCATTTATTGTATCCATTGCTTCCAATGCGGTATCCTTTACATTGGGGAGACGGTCCATGTGCTCGCAGAACGCTTTAGCGAATATCTCTGGGACACACGCACTGATCAACCCACCGTTCGAGAAGCAGAACATTTGAACTACCTCTCCAATTCTGCCAAGAACATGCAGGTCCTGTGCCTCCTCCACCGACACTCACTTTCTGCCCGACGCCTGGAGGAAGAACGCCTCATTTACGATCTTAGAACACTTCAACCCCAGGGCATCAATGTAGAATTCACCAATTTTCTCATTACCCCACCACCCCCACCTTCAACGTGTTCCCAACTGCCAGCTCAGCACTATCTTCATGACCTGCCCGACATGCCAATCTTCCATCCCACCTATCTGCTCGACTCTTCTTTCCGACCTATCATCTTCATCCACACCTCCATCCATCTTTTCCACTCTCAGCTACTTTCTCCCCAGCCCCACCCCACTCCCATTTAACTCTCCACCCCGGAGGCTCCCAGCCTCATTCCTGATAAAGGGCCCCTGCCTGAATTTTGCTGCTTCCGCGGTGTAGAGGTCAGTGCGCCATACTATCACTTCACCCCCTTTTTCCAGCGAGGTTGGAATTGGAGCCGAGGGAGTGGAGGGCTGCGTGTTGTAAGGGTGAGAGGTTGGAGTGGGGGAAGGAGGTAGAAAGTTTAGACAGTTGGAAATGAAGAGATCGAGGGGGTAATAATACAGCGCGTGGTGTCCACGTGGGTGGAGTCTGTTGGAGGCGGGTGAAGGGGTCCTCGGAAGGTGGGCGGGTGTCCTAAAAGAAAAAGTAAGCTCGGAGGCGGAGCTGGGAGAAGTGTTCGATGTCAAGACACGTATTGAATTCGTTGATATGTGGATGGAAGGGGATGAAGATAAGACCTTTTCTGGGGACTGTCCATTTGTCTTCAGTGAGGAGAAGGTCTGGGAGATAGTGAAAACTCAGCAGGGGTGGGAGCTAGGACCTGGTTTAGGATTCTTAGCGTACGAAGAGCCTGTATCTGGGGTTGGAGTGGCGGTAGGGGGAATAAGGGTGGAGTCATTAGAAGAGGTGATGTTCCCCTCAACGTTCTTGGGAGGCGGAGATGGTGACAGTTGGATCTGTCGGGGAGTGTGTCAGCAGTATAGAGGTGAGTGGCGTTGGTGGTAGCGGAGGTGCTGGCGACGATAGCAGGGGGCAAGTCACAGCACGCATGACATCAGCAATGCCGTGAGGGGCGGATTGATGTCATGCGTGGTGCATGTGAAATCATTAGTGGCTGAGGACGCGACCGCAATGGGGATGGAAGGGACGTTATTGATCGCTGTGAGCATAGTGGCTGTATGAGCCTCGTGGTTAATGGTGTCCGAGCAGTTCCCCAGCATGACGAAACACTCTGGATTTTTTTAAGGAGTGTTGGTTTTGGAGCTGGGTATATAAAGGTTTGTTGTACTTACAGGTTTTGATGTTTGAGTTGGTGGAGAAATACTGTTTGATGAGACTATGAATTCTTCTTAGGGTACAGTACAGAACGAGGCCTTTGCAGTTCTGACAGAGGGTAGCTCTCAGTTGAGGCATAGTTTGACTACTTTTCACTCCCACGTTTGAATATGCCCGCCAACGCATCTCATCCACGTCACACAACTCTGCCCTCAAACCCCAGCCCTCCAACTGCAACAAGGATAGAATCCGCCAGTCGTCAACATGCACACCCCCACCTAATTCGCATAAACCATATCATCCGCTGACATTTCCGCCACATAGAAATGGACCACAACACCAGAGTTATATTTCCCTCCCCAATCCTATCAGTTTTCTGCAAAGACTATTCTGTCCATGACTACGTGGTCCGGTCCACGCCCCCCAACAACGCACCTTATCCTCCTGGCATCTTCTCCTGCTACCACAGTCATTGAAATATCTGCGCCCACATCTCCCTCCTCACCTACATCCAAAGCACCAGAGGAGTCTTCCTCATATATCAAAGTTTCACCTGCACGTCCACAAATGTCATTTATTGTATCCATTGCTTCCAATGCGGTATCCTTTACATTGGGGAGATGGTCCATGTGCTCGCAGAACGCTTTAGAGAATATCTCTGGGACACACGCACTGATCAACCCACCGTTCGAGAGGCAGAACATTTGAACTACCTCTCCAATTCTGCCAAGAACATGCAGGTCCTGTGCCTCCTCCACCGACACTCACTTTCTGCCCGACGCCTGGAGGAAGAACGCCTCATTTACGATCTTAGAACACTTCAACCCCAGGGCATCAATGTAGAATTCACCAATTTTCTCATTACCCCACCACCCCCACCTTCAACGTGTTCCCAACTGCCAGCTCAGCACTATCTTCATGACCTGCCCGACATGCCAATCTTCCATCCCACCTATCTGCTCGACTCTCCTTTCCGAACTATCATCTTCATCCACACCTCCATCCATCTTTTACACTCTCATCTCCCTTCTCCCCAGCCCCACTCCACTCCCATTTAATTCTCCACCCCGGAGGCTCCCAGCCTCATTCCTGATAAAGGGCCCTTGCCTGAATTTTCCTGCTCCTCGCATGCTGCCCGAGTAGCTGTGCTTTTCCAGCACCACTCTAATCTTGACCGCAGCCGTCAATCAGTCGGGTGCTATTGTGAGTTGAGTGGCCGGACCTTCCCTCACTCTGCCCTGGGCTGGTCTTCACCGTTCACAGTGAATGGGGCAGTATCACAGATCAAAGATGATGGGGCTATTCTGTACATTGGGGCTCTACTCGCTCCCTCTGGAGATGCTGCAAATCTGTCCCAA